>NC_092685.1:27790252-27932752 GCF_964275005.1 Diadema setosum | reverse complement strand
GCCACAAGGATCTAAAATCAGTAAAAACTAGCAAATGGAGCTGAGACTAACTATCTTCACTGTATGCAGATCTTTGCAGAGAGAAATTGAGAGGGAGTGGGAGAGAGCTACAATAAATGTCTGTCGCTCATTGGGATTATTCTACTGTGGGATGATTTCACGGGAGCTCTGTCAAAATAATTTTGGGTGAAACAAAGTTTAATTGAGGTACATGCCTACATGCCATTTCCTTTGCAGCTTTGGGTCAGTTCTTGTCATGAGAACAGTCTGTTGCTTGGGAAAGAGACACTATTGATATGGAAACATACTATCATATAGGCAATGGTGATAGATCTTAATTTGACATCAAGTGATAGACACTGTTCAATGTCCCGTAATCTTACTGAGAGTTGTTGTTGTTGTTATTATCATTATCATTATTATTATTATTATTATTATTATTATTATTATTATTATTATTATTATTATTATCATTATTATTATTATTATTATTATTATTATTATTATTATTATTATTACCATTATTATTATTGTTGTTGTTGTTGATGATGATGCAATCAACCTAGGGGCAATTAAGTCTTGTTATGGGGAAACCACATTCGGTTTAAAAGTGTGCATAATACACTTGAAGAATTACTTTAAAAAGAGAGAAAATGGAAAAAGGACAGGGAGAGGCAAGTGAAAGACGACAGGGAGAGGCAAGTGAAAGACGACAGGGAGAAGATGATAAAACACAAAGAGGAGGAGAAAAGGAGAAAAAACAAAGCAGAGAAATAAAAAAGGAAAAGATAACGAGAATGACAAGAATAAGCAGCAGAAGAAAAAGAACAGTTGCAGGAAGAGTAGCCATGATAGCAGGAAGTGGAATAAGTTCTAGTGAGAACGATGAGGCAAAAACTCAGTATAACCGTGAAAAGTTGTTGAAAGGCATAGCAAGAGGAAAGCAAACATGAATACCACAGACAAACAGAAATAGAGAAAGAAAGAAGGAACTAGAGATGGGGGGGGGGGGGAGGGAGAGGGAGAGAAGGAGAGTTAACTTCCTGATTCCAGCAAAGAGACAAACTGTATAGCCAATACATTGTTGCGTGACTCTAATATTTACGCTCCAAAACTGAAAACGAAAACCGCAAAGTTGACGAGGAAAAGTTGCCGTAGGATTGTATAGTAAACTTTATTCTCCTTTGAAATACTTAATTGCCCCTGTAACCCCACGCGTCGCCAGCCGCCAAAATGTAAAATCTAAATCTTATATTAAAAAAAAAAGAAATGAAAAGAAAAAAAAAAGTTTTCCGCCGAACAAAATCTAATCAAGATGTTGTATAATCGCCGGAGATAAAGCACGAAGAAATCGAGTGCCCATGAGAATATGGCGGTTTGCATAACAAAGATTGTACAGACTCTGATGTCGCCACACAGTGTAAACGGCCTCTCAAGTGGAGCTGCAGCTATGTAAATTTGTCAAAGGCCTTCTCGGAAAGAGAGTGCGTGTCGATGCGCGCGACCAGCCGACGTATAAAGAGGAGTATTTTTCCTTCTATTTCTTCTTTTTTTTTTCTTCTGTTTCTTGTTTTTTTTTTCCTTAGACGACGTGGAAGAGAAAAAGTGGTCCTTGTTGTTTGTATTTGGAGAGGAGTTTGCAAGTGAAATGTATTTTCTGCGAGTTTCATATTACTGTGATTTTTATGAGGCGGACAAGTCCCGCAGATACTTCAATCGATAAAAAATGATTGAATTCTGTATGAAAAAAAAAAAAACTTTTTTAAAGTTTAATTTTAATCGCATCTGAAATAATGGCACTACAAACCTCCGAGATCCAAAAACTTTCCCACCAACCGAAGCTTCAATCCAAGTCCACCAGGACATAACATTCGTTTATAAGATTTTCTTCCGCCTTTTCCTTGAATACAAGCGAGAGCAAAGGAAATGTGAGAAGCTCCTCTCAATGAAAGGAAAACTACATAAAAAAAGCCAATAACGAACAAACAAATTAATATATTAAAGCACAAACAAACCAACAAAGACAAAGTGCAAGCAAACTGTTCTCATTAAAGTTTCGTGTCAACTTACCGTCCAGCCCATGCTGGTGATAACTTTTTATCATAAATTATGTTTATCATGTGATGGTAATGTTTTGATATACTATCAGAGATCTGAGATGCATTGTTTTTGTTCTTAATTTTTGATCGGCATGCAAAGAAAAATGAACTGCATTTTTTTTTTCACGTTTTGTGGGTTTAATGATGACGAAACAAATCGCGAGTATGTTGCAGTCGAGCGCAAATGATATCTCAACAAGGAATTCCACCCCTTGTACATTTTGATTATGTTTGAGTAAAATCAGACGAATAGAATGATAGAAGTGCCATCAAAAGCAGACCCTAAAGTTTGAAGCTTCCTATGTTTTCACCAAACAGTGATATGGGGGGGGGGGGGGGGCAATCACGACCTGCTCATAGTGGTGATGACGTCACCTCACACGTCTACCATTGAGGTACACATAAATCTTCACTTAAATTTATCTCTTTTTTTGTACGATATTAAATATTCTCATTAAATATTATTATTATTGTTATTATTATTATTTGGGTATTTGCATTTTTGTGCAATATTGCAATAAGCTGGCAACAGTGCCTCTTCTTTGGACAGGGGATAGTTGCTAAATTACCAACCAGAAACTATTATAGGCCTATCTGATTACATTATATATGAACACATCTGACACTTAAAAATTCTACGACTTTCGGATTTCATGTTTGATGACATTCTGATGACTCTTCCATCATTCTATCTGTCTGATTTCTTCTTCTTGTAAGTATGCCTACTGTTGAAGGCATACTTGTAGTGAGCATGAATTGGTTGGAGATTCACTTTAAAGTTGTCAAAGGAGAAAGAAGGGAAATTGGAGGTGAATATGGCCAACAGGTAGCCAGCAGGTAGTTAGTTACCGCACTCACCATGTTCGCCGAACTGGTGACAAGCTGTGGCATGGATGGATTACTCGCGTTGAGGTATTGTGTGAGGGGCAGTATCAAGTTTCACGTTACCGGCGTAATAGGGAGACCATCGATACGTGACTGAAATTTTAATATCTTCTTCTGACCGCAAGTATTCTTTTGCGCTCAAAGAACTCTAGCAACTGTCGCCATCCCCCTCCCCTCCCAATCTCTCTTTATCTCTCTTTTCTACCTCCATTTTCTCTATTTTTACACTTACGATCCCGGGAGTAGCAAGATGACAATAAGAACTCCAGACAAATTCAAGCAATTTCCATGATTGCTTTAACCTCTCAAAAAATGAAACTCGACAACCTGTCTGGCGCCATTCATCGGACAGCGCGCGGAAAGCACGCGCGAGCCGTCGTCTGTATTGGTCAAACATCCAGTCTTGTGGCTAACTCATGCATGTGTGTTCTCGCTTCTCATATAAATCTCACTACTTCTCCTGTCCCTTGCAAGCCTTCCTTGTCTCTCTGTCTTTCTGCTATTGTTTTGATAAGATTATTAGGACGTAGACTTTGTCGTTTCATGTGAGAGTGTGAAAGAAGAGATAGAGGAAGGGGGGGGGGGGTTAAGAAAGTACAACATGATTGCAAAAGAACAAGGGACCA
The DNA here is from genome assembly GCF_964275005.1 of Diadema setosum. Classification (NCBI taxonomy): domain Eukaryota; kingdom Metazoa; phylum Echinodermata; class Echinoidea; order Diadematoida; family Diadematidae; genus Diadema; species Diadema setosum. The sequence continues at coordinate 27,929,142 of NC_092685.1, read as the reverse complement.
CTTATGCGAACGTTACAACCTGTTGACACTTCCGAGTCTAGCAGGTGCAAATAATGCAGAGGATGTCCGTTTGGTGTCCATTTCACCAGTCTCTCCGGCTGTTTACCCAGGATGTTGCAAGACAAAAGCGACGGAGACGCGGAGTATTGAGACGGAAGTCTTGGGGGCCAAGAATGAGTGCTCGATAAGTCGATGCAAGATAGCTCGGATTTGCTCGATCTCGAACGCGACGCCTACTAGGCGCCGCTCACCACTTTATCCGCCTACGAGAGTTCCAAATTGCTCATATCGTAACACTTCTCAAATCATGACCCATTTCAAACTTTCGTTTGAACTTTCAGTGATCTTTTTTTTTTCTTCAAAGTTTATGATTGTATGATGAATGAGGAAATAAATGAATAGTAACCGTATACTCAGAACAGAAAAAAAAAATCATAAACGCTTTAATCAAACCGAAATGAAAAGTAATGATTATTGGATTTGTCGCGAAAGCAGCTCAATAACAACCGAGACAGTAATGTCGTTACCATATATACAATCACGATCTGTCATACTTTCGAGTTAGAAACTGGAAAGTATCCTATTTGCTCCACCTGACTGATCGATGATTCAGGAAGCGAGACATAGCAAACCCAATCTCAAGCTTTACTTTCGATTGAAAGAAAGAAATGAATAATTAAACTTATTATAGATGAATAAATAGATAGACAGATAGACAGATAGATAGATAGATAGATGAATAGCTGTAGCTGATATAGAGTTAGATAGATAGATAGATAGAGAGTATAGCCAGAGATAGATAGAGAGAGAGAGAGAGAGAGAGAGAGCGAGAAGGGAACTAATATATCTATGATAATACAGATGGATAGATTGATAGAAGGGGAGGGAGAGGAAGGAATAAACAAGTTATATGAATATTTTTATATTCATAACTATAACTGAGGAATAGAGAGAGAGAAAGACATAGATACATGATATAGATGGTATATAGAATAGATAAATGGATAAAGAGGGAGGGATCACAAGAGATAGGGGGAGATGTTAAGAAATTAAGATCTGTGAATCTAATTCTCACAGGGCTTCCAGACTTCTTCCTCTTTTTTTTTTTCTCTCCTTTTGTATTTATGATGCTTCAATTAGTCTTTCCATTGATGTTATTATTCCAGAGGGGCCCACATTCTACAAGCTCTGTCTTTTTAGTGGGTCTCTCCATTTTTCGCACTTTAAGCAAAGTTATACATGTACTTTATTTCGATCACTTCTGTTTTTTTTTTTTTTACTATAATGTATTACTATATAAGGTCCTCCTCAATTTATTGTTTTACATTCTTTTCGATACATAAGGTTCTGTTTACCTTATTCTCTCTTGTCAAAAGAAGTGTAACTTATATGTTTTGGCGAAAAATGAAATAAACTTTGAATTGAATTGAATTGAATTGAATTGAATTGAATTGAATTGAATTGAATTGAATTGAATTGTCGTGTGTGACGGGAAATGACGAAGGAGAATCTTAGAACCGTTATATACCAAAACGTAACAAGCGCAGAATCTAAAGTAGTTGGATTACAAATGAAAACTAGCGTCGCTGAATGATGATTAATGAACTATTGAAGTTTACGTGGTACATGTCTTGAGGCTGATTTGTTGTAGTTCTTGTTGTTGCTCTTTTTTAAAGATGGAATTATTATTCAAAGGGAGGATAGACAAACGACACTATATTGAAGTTATATGTCTTACACGGAGAGGATAATACTCTGACATTTGGCTCATGATCTTAATATGTTTACAAAGATATTCATTGTTTCAGATCTCAGGGTGTAGGAAAACGCAATAAAAACAAACAAAAATAGAATTAAGAGGAATTTTTCTGGCTATCATAATCATTATAATAATTTTTATGAACATTAGAATTCCTTTTAATGCAAGACTACCAATGTCGTGCAACATCCAAACTAGAATTATGCTCCCACTGAAATGATCAAAATTAGAATTTGACATTTGAAAGTTAAGTCATACTATATTATGCCATTGTATACACGTAAAGTTTTAAGTTTCGTGTAACAGGACGGTGCAACTATATTCATTCAAGGCACCAGTGAAAGGCTTCTTTTATAGAAATACAATAGCTTCTGACGCCACAAGAAAATGATTTTATGTTAGCTCACTGAAACAGTCTCACACAGGTACATTGGGAGTCGAGTACTTCGTTTCACGAGACTATTTCAAATCATACTCACGATCACATCAAAGCTATATATGATTATAATCGCAAACAGAAATATACTACACACACAGACATAACAGTGGATCTAACCAAATCAGTGGCAGACACACCTCGAAGTTTCAACCGTGCTTTGCCACACACTACATAACACAAAACTAGGTCCGTTTCATGAAGTCATCATATCAAAGTCTTTACATAAATCTAAAGACTGACCAAAATCGCTCATAATTATTTTGCTAGATGAGACTTTCAAATCCATTTCATGAAGTCTCTCGTAAGCGTGTCTTATAAGCGAAAAGTCTCTTTTACTTTCATGAAACGGACCCCTACTTAGACTACGCAAAACTACGCGTAATTTCGCTTCCCGGTATAATAATCAAGCTTCTTAGTTTGGGCAGTCTAACGATAAACTTCTCGAAAACTTACAGCCACTATTACTCGCACTCGGGGAAATAAGCGAAGTAATACCATGAATACCGGTCCGGAAAGTGAAACTACGCGCAATATAGCGTAATCTGACCTAGGCTATATGGTGACCAAAGAGGTTCTATATTATACAGATATTGACTTACCAGAGGTGGAATATAACATTTGAGATCCTCGCGGGAAGTTATATTTTTGTCGAGGATTATTATATTTTTCCGAAGCGCGTAGCGCTGAGGAAAAATATAGTATTCCAAGACAAAAATATAACTTCCCAAGAGAAATTAAATGTTATATTCCTACCGAAGGAAAAAGTCAATATCTGTTATATTATATGACCTACAGTACAAGAAATAAACTGCTGTATATAGGCCCTAAAGCAAAACGACTAGGTCTAGAAACACTACTCCTTTTCGCAGTCATATTCATGAACGCGCGTACCGCATGACAACAGTGCGCTAGTGCCAGTGGTATTCAATCGAGCCACAAGTAACCTTCATACGCAGATCTAGGCCTAACTCCGATGGCTTTCACGTAGGCCTACCGGGAATTCGTTCTTCCGTGGAGTACGACCGTTGCCTGTTTATCACATACTAAGTAATTTGTAGAACAGTCGTTAATCAATCGTACGTAGGGCCTAGTTTCGTAGCGGTAGAGCCAGATTTTGTAATGAGAGATGTAAAAATTGTAGAAGACTAGACCAAATGCCGCTTTTGGTCTGGGTAAAGCAAGCTTGTTGACATAACATTTGTTTGTGGTGATGTATGACTCATGAGAATGTGAACTTTCTGATAATGTAGGGCCTAATCTCTTCTGCCTGCGATCACTGGTACAAGAGCTGTTTAGACTACGGACCTGGCCCTGGTCCAGGTCCTGCGCTAGTACAAGTAGCATAAAAACTTACTCAGTTCAGGCTCTGGTAATGTAATGGGAAATCCTTTGGCTTTCCTGTCACGACTGTCTAACATTGATCGGAGTAGGAGGCTCTATAGCAATCAGGACAACAATTCTTTCTCTCTCACAAGCGAAGGGCAGCTGCTCATCAAAGCTGCCATGCCAGTTTGACGAAAACAAATCAGTTGAATTTCGTACAACGGTACCTGTAATTCGCGCTTGCAGTGTAGCGTGTGTCAGTGTGATGCTCATATTTAATACCGCTAGCGCATTCTGTAAACGTAAGTGGTATGGTGCTTGTGGTCGGTCGACCGGTCACGATTACATTCGTAAGTATGTGTGTGTGTGTGTGTGTGTGTGCAAAGCGTCTCTGTGTATGTTGCGCGCATCATAACAATTGATTTTTTGATTACGTCACCCCTCCAGATATAACGCCATTTGTTTAACGTAGTCGCTGTTATATTCCATGATTGTACGTAATTTACGTCATGTTATGAAATATAACGCTTCTCATCCTTGTGAACATGGTCACGTGACAGCATTTTGACCAATCACACATTGGTATCTATATAGGTCATATAATATAATGTAATAGAGTAAGCGCTCACCATTCAGTGCGTACAAATGAAAACGGGGCCAATTGAACAGTGGCGCGCGCGCACGAAAGAGGTCGACTACCAGAAGCCTGAACCCGGAAGTGCCTATAGTAATACACAGCTTCGAAGATGGGGTTGGGTTTGAAAAATCATTCTCATTTTAAGGAAGATCAATATTTGTCCATATGCCTCCGGATTTTATAAGAGAGATACATTCTCAACACAGTACACGTGATTTGATGAAAAAAGGACTTGCTCTAATGTGTCAAATATGTGCCTTAATATGAAGCCAAAATTGCCAAACAGGCATTCATGCATTCATACTACAGTATAAAGATTGCAGAAAGGTACAGTGTATACTCTTTGGTATGGGAGCATTCACATAATATATGTCACTTAGAAACATCAGACACACATACAACACATACAACACACACTCCCACACACACCCACTCACCCACAACAAACACACACACACGCACACACACGTACACACCAAACCACATTTTTTTTTTCAAATTCCAACACACACACACACACACACAAAACACACACACACAAACACTTTTTTGTTTTTCAATTTCAACACGCACACACACACGCCACTTTCTTTAAACAGAAGATCTGTTTTGGCGCCGCAGTCACTATCATTAAAAGGGAAGGCATTCAAGATTAAATGGATCCGTACATTATTGACCGAGATGGGGGTTCAGGTTTCCAACTAAAAAAAAAAAAAAAAAAAAAAAAAAAAAAAAAAAAAAAAAAAAAATCAACAAACAAATAATAAGCAACCTACAATATAAAAGAGCATCTAATTCTCTTAGGAATTCAGAGTTCATTTAATACAAATTTGCTTCAAATTGCTGATAGATTATGCACAAACAAAGAGGCCCTAACTAAAGGATGGACCCATCTTATCTGCCCACTCCACATGTATTTTTTTTTTCAGTCCAAAACGATTTTGTATAATGCACTTTGAATTTCTCTTAGAATCGTAATAATATGCTCTCTAACATTTCATGTTATAGTCCAAGGGCATTAGGTCATTAGGACATTTCTGGTTACAGCCTGATTTTTTTTTCAGGATAGGTCAAGAAATATGTGTAGAATAACATACTTAAAGACACCCAGTCGCGAGGATACATGGACATATTTCAGCCGCGGGCGGCAGCACGTAAACTCGCTTCCGAAGTTGCTACGAAGCGAAATGTGTGTGTGCGCAAGACATCCCTAAAGCAATGTATCGCGCTATAGTATCTCGTTTGCTCGCTTGATTGATCTGAGCGCGGGGAGTACGTTTTGTGTAATGTGAATTGAATGTATGGTACGGTACTGTGTGATGCAATGTTCGCATGAGCTATAGTAGCTAGCTGCCTATTAGTCCGGGAGCCAGCGGGGGTCAGCCTAGCTGAAAAGGTTACCAATTTTTATGTGTATAGCAATTTAGTACATATGCCCCTGAGTATGGAAATGCACGTCTGGCTGGTCATCGGTGGTGGGTGTGGCCAGGAGGGCCACAAAAAGGACCCCCCAAAATTAGGCTAGCCTAGCTGGAAAAGTAACCTCATGAAAACCACTGGAACTTGTTCGTTACACTTACAGGATAAATGAATGACCATTGCCAGACGTTTTAAGTGGTGGGGGGTAGCCGCCAGACGCCCTTAAAGACCCAAATTTTTCCAGCTAGGCTAGCCTAGCTGAAAAAGTAACCTCATGAAACCCACTGGAACTTGTTCGTTACACTTACAGGATAAATGAATGACCATTGCCAGACGTTTTAAGTGGTGGGGGGTAGCCGCCAGACGCCCTTAAAGACCCAAATTTTTCCAGCTAGGCTAGCCTAGCTGAAAAAGTAACCTAATGTAACCCACTGGAAATTGTTCGTTACACTTACAGGATAAATGAATGACCATTGCCAGACGTTTTAAGTGGTGGGGGGTAGCCGCCAGACGCCCTAAAAGACCCAAATTTTTCCAGCTAGGCTAGCCTAGCTGAAAAGTAACCTTATGTAACCCACTGGAACTTGTTCGTTACACTTACAGGATAAATGACCATTGCCAGACGTTTTAAGTGGTGGGGTAGCCGCCAGACGCCTTTAAAGACCCAACTTTTTCCAGCTAGGCTTGCCTAGCTGAACAAGTAACCTTGTGAAACCCACTGGAACTTGTTCTTTACACTTACAGGACATAATTGTGCATGACCGTTGCCAGACGTTTTAGATGGTGGTGGGGGGGGGGGGGGGTATCCGCCAGACGCCCTCAAAGACCCAATTTTACCAGCTAGACTAGCCTATATATAGTTGGAAAAATAACCTCCTGAAACCCACTGGAACTTGTTCTTGTGATACACTCAAAGGATAATTGAATGATTGTTGCCAGACAATAGCCGCCAGACGCCCCAAAGACCAAACTCTTACCAGCTAGGCTAGCCTAGCTGAAAATTAGGAAAGTAACCCCATGAAACCCACTGGAACTTGTTCTTACACTTACAGAATAAATGCATGACCGTTGCCAGACGCTTTAAGTGGTGGGGCGTAGCCCCCAGACGCTCTCAAAGACCCAATTTTACCAGCCATCAATTCAGAAATGATAGCAGTGTAATTCCATAACTACCGCTTGCTTGCGAGTTCACCTGTCTATGCATGCCTTATTCTTTTGTTATGCTTCCTTGAGCCCCAACTCATGCATTCTTATGGTGACTCTCCCATGTCATCATCCTTCTTCATTGCAATTTGTTCTATTTTTTGAAAATATTCTTATTCTTCATCCCAATTATCACAAATTCTGAAACTCTGTCCTCAGTATAACTAATTTATAGTTGTACAAATGTAAAAATCTGAGAATCACCCGGAGGTCTCCTTTAATGGGGGAGTTTTTTGAGCTCACAGGGAAACATGCTTTGAAATATCAATAGGGTAAGTGTTGAGACGAAATACTGTAGAAATATGAGGATATACAGTGCTGTGGTTTTGGTAGAAGAAATAGGGTATCTGTATTTGTCCTCAGTGATAACCAAAAAAACTTATTTGGAAAGAATAATAGACATCAAAAAAGAATTGCCCAATCAAACATGTCGGGATTTTTCTCAAACATCAGTGTTCTCATTTTCTTTGCAGTGTAAAACAAAAATAAAAAAAACAAAAAACTAAAAAACAAGGCCGGGTACAGTATCCGGATGGAAATTGGTGGGATGGGCGTAAACCCGCGGGTATTATAACATACTGACGTGAAAAAAAAAAAACAAGACCAAAAACTACTTTCTTTCTGTGCCCTAGGCAATTGCTAGGGAGAAATATTCATCAATTGCATTTTGGGAATGTTGGAAATCACAACTTTTGATGAAATTGTCTCCTACAGTATCTCTTCTTATATTATTAAGGCTTTTTTTTATAATTAAGTTTCTTTCCTCTATGACCATGATAAAACAAACCCCTGATGATTAAAACAAAAGACAATCAAAACTTGGCAAATGAACTCTTTGGACATTAGCAAAAGGGAATACATTAACAGTTTTTGCAAACACTTTATACAATTGTCTAATACTCCATCAAGCTCATAAAAAATACAATTCTACTGCAACAAGAAATCCATTCAGTAAGACTCGTCCTCGGTGTACATAGCTTAAAATGCCAACTTTTTAGAAATAATGCCCTAGCTCTTAAATTTACTTTAAAAAGGGGAAGTAAAGCTCAACACTTTTGGCCTATGACTTTTTTAGGTACCGTATCACCTTACGGTTGAGGAGATGGGTAAAGAAAAATTATTAACGAAATAAAACTTATAGGAACATGCTTCACATGACCTCACCGTTTTCTTCTCTTAAGAAAGAAACGAAATCTGAAAATTGTTCAAGAGTGTTTTTGAACATAGTACTTTGCAAAAGCAGAAAAAAATCAGTGTTTTTAAGAAACATAACTCACAACAAGGAATTCTTGTCGTGTCTAGTATTGCACGTTTTTTGGTTTGGAGGGTTTTGGATGCTAATATTTCAAGACAAGTTTATGCTCCGGCACTTCAATGAACTTAAATGTAAAGTAATGATCAACCTCTCTTGCCAATAAACTCAATTTGCTGTTCTTCAGTAAAGCATATGACAGAAACATATGAGAAACATGTCTAAAATTCTAGTGAATACGCTCACAGCAACAACAAAAATACTATGTTATCTATAACCTAATACTGCATGTACTTAGTTTCGAGGGATTAAGATGCAAAATGTTATGACAAAAGCCCCTACGTGGCTACCAGCAATTAAACATCCTTCAACTTCTTTAGCAAATGAGCTCATGTGTATCATCTTCTTGTTGAGAAGACGAAGATGAGTAATGATAAAATAACCAAACTATCAACTTTCTTTAACATGTTTTACATGAAATCATTATTGCCTTTTCGTAACGAAATAGAAAAAAAAACTAGAACATCTGAAATTGTTCAAAATCACTTCTTGATAACGATGAAAGCAAAGGAAACTTAGTGTTTGTAACCGCTATGACACGTGTCTACAGATCTGTCATGCTCATATAAGAAACGTAACTCACAGGAATATAATTTTATACAGTGTAAAAAGTGCTTGGTTTGGAGGACATTTAGATGCCAACTTTTCAAGAATAATACACCAGCACTGACATTAACTGATGAAAGAAAAAGGAATGCTCAGCTTCTTTATCCAATTAGCTCATAGGTAATTCCTTGTAGTTAAAAAAAAAAAACGAGTACACATAAAAATATAGACTTCCCGTAACATGTATCACAGGTCATGATCTTCACATTTTTGCTCCTCTTAACTTAAAAGAAATAAATATATATTTAAATTTGTTTTAAATGACCTTTAAACAATATGAAGAAAAAAATTCTGTGTCTGCAAAGGCTTGACACGTGTCTAATACTGGGTCACGCTCATATTAAACGTAGCTCACAGGAAGGAATTCACGTGTGTATAAAATAATACTGCAGAGAGGGTGCAAAGTTGAACCCTTTATTGAGGGTGCGAAAATGTTCCCTTGGGTACATCTTTCCACCCACACTAAGTGGTGGTAGATTGCACCTCTTCTTGAGGGTGCATCTTTCCACCCACACTAAGGGGTGCTAAGTTGCACCTTTCTTGAGGGTGCGATCTTGCACCCTTTACCTTTCGGCGCACCTTTGCACCCCGTGTAGCCTTTACATCTTGGTGCAACTTTACATCCTTTCGTGAGGGTGCAAAGAAACACCCAAAGTTCCAAGATTGTGCCTTGTTTTGAGGGTGCAATCTTGGAACTTTGGGTGCTACTTTGTACCCTCAAGAAAGGGTGAAAGTTACACCCTCGGGAGCAACTTTCCCTCCGAGGCGCAACCTCGTACCTTTACGTGCAATTTTATGCCCGAAGGATGCAAGAATGTACCCTCTCTTGAGGGTGCAATCTTGTGCCTTATTGGTATGATGTTGCACCTATGTGGTGCTTATTTGCTCCATGACTGCTGCAAAATTGCTCCTTTAAAGGAGCAAGTCAGTGTCACCACCTGCTCCTTTATAGGGGCAATATTGCCCATCATCTCAAGGTGCAACTTAGCATCACATAACCGGGTACGATTTAGTTCCTTAACTACTCTAAACCTTGAATAGTGCGAACTGATGTAAGCCTATTTGCTCAGTATATAACTTATGTTGTTGCACTCTGCAAAGTAAATAGGATTAGTGTAACTTGGATCTTGTGAATCATGAAATGTGTGTGCGTGTGGAATTTGTGAGTTGTGAAAATGTTAAGGTAAAAGTTAACTTAGTTGTGTTTGAATAATATGCTGAAACCAAAAATTTACCCAATCACCTTTTCAATAATGTAAGGTGAGCACTATATCTATCAAACAGTTAACCTTCTCGGCAAGAGTATACATCTGCATGAAGGAAGAGGTGAAAATATGATATGCAGTTGTCTGGATACGTTTTATTCAAAACGTTCTTGAATGCGTACTTATTCACATAATCTATAAGCATGGGCGTAAATCCCGGGGGGATGGGGGGGGGGGATATATCCCCCCTGAAATGGAGGAGGGGGGGGGGATGGCCTGTACGATCATCCCCCCTGAATTTTGAGGGGGAAAAATGGAGGAAGCAGAAATGTGATTGTATCAATTTTGACATATTGCATGACGTTTGTACGCCGGCCTTCAGACAGGTAACAGAGCTGAACAGTATTCTATCTTGTAGGAAAATGTATAATTTTCTCAAGCGCTCGCTCGCTTCGCTCGCTCGCGAAGAAAGTAACATCGACATACACTGTAAGGTATGGCTCAGGCGTTGACAACGTCAAATAGTATAGGTCTACATGTAAACATGCTATGACGCGAGTAACTGGGGACCATCTGCAAAATATGTACGAAAACATACAAATAAACAATAACAACAACTTTATCGCCATAATTGAATCCCCTCCATTTCCTGAATCATTCCTGAGAAACGACAGTGACTGATGACTCAGTCAGGATACATCTATGGGCATACCAAGGGAAGATCAGGGACGTCGAATCTATGGGGGGGGGGGGGGGGGGGGCAAAGGGGCATTTGCCCCGCCCCAAAGGAAGTGTTTAGACAGACAAATCATTTATCCCCCAAGCAATTCCCGAGATGAGGACAAATCTCGAACTTTCTTAATGGAAAATTGTCCAAATATCGCCAGAACTATGCACCAGATCGTTGTATTGCAATCATGAACATGCAAAAGGTCCGCTATACAGGATAAGGGATAAACTTTGTACACTTTTGACATAGACGTATATTCCCTAATTTATCAAAGAGTGTGCAGCAGATCTTTCACTTAACAAAAGCAACCTAATATGTATAGAGGCGTCGATGGGGCGGGGGATGGTTCTCAAATAAAAGTGGGACAAACAAAAGCGAAAAATATAGCTACAAACGGCAGTTTTTGGAGTGTAAAATTTTAAAATTTTAAAGCTCGCTCGCTCCGCTCGCTCGCATTTAACCGCTATGCCATTCTCCTGATGTTGCTGCCAGTGATTGACAGCAGGTGCACCCGGTGCGCCCCCCTTAATTTCCAAAGCGAAAATATAGCTACAAACGACAGTTTTTAGGACTGGAAAATGTCAAAATTTTCAAGCTCACTCGCTTCGCTCGCTAGCATTAATTTTAATCAGTATGCCATTCTCCTGATGTTGCTGCCAGTAATTGCCGGCAGTTGCGCCCGGTGTGCCCCCTTAATTTCCAAAGCGAAAAAATACAGCCACAAACGGCACTCTTTGGACTGTAAAATGTCAAAATTTTCAAGCTCGCTCGCTGCGCTCGCTCGATTTTAACCGCTATGCCATTCTCCTGATGTTGCTGCCAGTAATTGCCGGCAGTTGCACTCGGTGTGCCCCCTAAATTTCCAAAGCGAAAAAGTATAGCTATAAACGGCAGTTTTTAGACTGTAAAATGTCAAAATTTTCAAGCTCGCTCGCTCCGCTCGCTCGCATTTAATCGCTATGCCATTCTCCTGATGTTGCTGCCAGTGATTGTGAGCAGGTGCGCCCCCCTTAATTTCCAAAGCGAAAAATATAGCTACAAACGGCAGTTTGGGAACTGTAAAATGTCAAATTTTTGAAGCTCGCTCGCTTCGCTCGCTCGCATTTAATTATTATTCCATTCTCCTGATGTTGCTGCCAGTAATTGCCAGCAGTTTTCGCCCGGTGCGTCCCCTTAATTTCCAAAGCGAAAAATATAGCTACAAACGGCAGTTTTTGGACTGTCAAATGTCAAAATTTTGAAGCTCGCTCGCTTCACTCGTTCGCATTTAATCATTATGCCATTCTCCTGATGTTGCTGCCAGTAATTGCCAACAGTTTTTGCCCGGTGCGCCCCCTTAATTTCCAAAGCGAAAAAATACAGCCATAAACGACAGTTTTTGGGACTGGAAAATGTCAAAATTTTCAAGCTCATTCGCTTCGCTCGCTCGCATTTAATCATTATGCCATTCTCCTGATGTTGCTGCCAGTAATTGCCAGCAGTTTTCGCCCGGTGCGCCCCCCCCCCCCCTTAATTTCCAAAGCGAAAAAATACTAGTACAGCCACAAAGGACATGTGGGACTGTAAAATATCAAAATTTTCAAGCTCACTCGCTTCGCTCGCTCGCATTTAATCGTTATGCCATTCTGATGTTGCTGCCCGATTGCCGGCAGTTGCGCCCGGTGTGCCCCCTAAATTTCCAAAGCGAAAAAATACAGCCACAAACGGCAGTCTTTGGACTGTAAAATGTCAAAATTTTCAAGCTCGCTCGCCCCGCTCGCTCGCATTTAACTGCTATGCCATTCTCCTGATGTTGCTGCCAGTAATTGCCAGCAGTTGCGCCTGATGCGGCCTCCCTTAATTTCCAAAGCGAAAAAGTATAGCTACAAACGGCAGTTTTTAGACTGTAAAATGTTAAAATTTTCATGCTCGCTCGCTCCGCTCGCTCGCATTTAATCGCTATGCCATTCTCCTGATGTTGCTGCCAGTGATTGACAGCAGTTGCGCCTGGTGTGCCCCCCTTAATTTCCAAAGCGAAGAATGTAGCTACAAACGGCAGTTTTTGGACTGAAAAATATCAAAATTTTCAACGGAAAGAGATTTCACCGTAGTAGGGGGAAACCCCCCTACCATACCCTCCCCCCTCGCTTGATTCGTTCCCTCACATAACCGCTCCTCCTAAGATCATATCCTGTCTACGCCGATGATAGGCCCCATTATTTAGTAGGCCTTCACAGTGATGTCGCACAGCAAGTGCTGAAATACCACGATTCATTATTCATTCAATAATATATTGTGAATATTTCATTTTCTTATTGTTTTTTTTTAAAGAAAAGAAAACAAAATTTTCACCACAAGTGAGCACCAGATCGCTGAATTTCAGGTCTGAAAATGCAAAATCTTCCTCGTGTGGGAGAGGGATACCCCCCCCCCCCCCATACACACCCCGTTCGGTCGTTCCGCTCCCTCTCACAGATATTTCAAAAAAAAAATGTTTTCATACTTTTAAGGTCTGACAAGCAAAAAAAAAAAAAAAAAAAGCAACAAGAACAAAAAAGTCTTTATGTTGTTGCTGCCACTTTTCTCCCACATTATATTTCATGCAAAAGAGCGGGGCATCCGATCAATGTAAAGTGTGTGTGTGTGGGGGGGGGGAGGGGGGCACAAAGCTTCTCCCCCCCCCCCCACTCCTCAGTATGGATTTACGCCGTTGTCTATAAGTCTAGAATAACATATGCTTCTTACCAGTACTCAAAGCCTCTAAAACAAGAGCATGCTTCTTACACTTCTAAAGTATACACCATATCTTAAAAACAAAATGTAAGAGGATTTAAGAAGCTGTTTGTATGCATTCAAACGAATCCATATTTCTATCTAAAATCTAAAACGTGTCTTGTAAAAGGGAAATTCGTTTTATAATGACGATGCCAATTGTCTTAAAGTCCTTATCACGACATGTCTTGGAGTTCACGCTTATTGAAAACATGAGATTCTTGGCACGTAGATTACAACTATGGTTTAAAGAGTTAACTGAGATACGCATACCGTATACGGGCATTTCGATGAAAACATTTAAATACAAGGCACTGTAAATAATATGAAAATCAAACTTGATACCAGCCCTTATCGGCAACCAATAGAGACTATGGAGGACTGCAGTTATAATTGTGTTCGGATATTGTTTTGGGTGATACACGATTGCCGACTGATTTGGGATCAATTCCAGTCCCTCGAGCTGAGATTCCGGAACTGCAATGAGCAAACCATCATTATGCATAACAAAGTGACTGAGAATAATGCATGCACCAGTTTCTGTTTCGTTGTTCTATACACAGAAAGTTGTTTCGTTTTCCAAACCTGTGCAGGCACACAGAGATTTACAGAATTCAATCATCTTTGGCTATAACGCCATGGTCGCGTGCAAAATGAATGCAGCTTATCTAACTTAACCTGTAGTTACTGAATAGGGGACTTCTGCATATTCAATTTATACATTATTAATCGGATGATAGAACCTGTCAAAGAGTAAATTGCGGATATCATATACCATTGTCAAATTCACTTTAATTCTATACATAGTATCAATGGAATGTTATGAACCACTTCAGCATTAACAAACATTATCATAATTATTCCCCTGAAACGGCTGCATTTGTATGAGAGGGAAGAGTTTGGCATCATACATAGCAAGAGTCGTGACTACAAAACTAAATACATGTATTATACAAGGTTTTAGGACACTTTGAATCATGCCCCCCCCCAAAAAAAAAAAACAAGAAAACAAAAACAAAAACAACAACTTAGTGAAATGTTGTACAATGTATGCCCTACTTCCATTAACCTATGATCTTTGACCTTTGAATACATGGCCCGCATTTTTTCAACGAATAGGCATTTGGATGCAACGTAGGTATTATATAAAAGAAAAAATGTTTTAGGAAAATACATTTAACCACTTCAGAAATAATCATGGACCAAATAGCAAAATATTGACACGTTCACTTCTTCCGTAATGACATGACAGAAAACTTTACTCACCTAATCGTTCTGCCGTAATTCATGAGCAAGTCATGGATATATACTTAGTTCGATTAAAAGTATACATTGAGTCATTGCAAAAGCATCTAATGAAAAGTATGCTTCAGAACTACATCATAGTCATTTATTCTATAACAGTAATAATATAGAGCTATTGGTCCGCCATATTGCCTAACAGGTCGTTGTCCTCCTATCACTATACCACGTTTAACAGAATTTAATTTTGCACTTGTTGCCAAAGACTCTAATCTTCTTTACCGCTATTCCCAGACATGTATGCTGGTGCTGTATGAATTAGAAACGGAAGCTTACAAATATTCACCATCTAACAAGGCAAAAGCGAAGTGATGTCTCGTCCACGTATCGACTTTGTGATTACAGAGATTTTCAAATGGCATAGGCCTAGTTCATTGACTTTTTGACTGTTGACGTAGTCGGACTTCACCAATATTAACACTTGACAGCAATCATTAGATGATCTGAGGAGTGAATTTGGTGGTCATATAGCTCAAAAGTGTGGAAAGTTATTGAAAGAACACCAGAATACTATGTCGACAGTGTTTATCAGGTGAGATACAAACATAGAACAAGTTCCAGTGGGTTTCAGGAGGTTACTTTTCCAGCCATCAGGGCTATAGTCTAACTGGTAAAATTGGGTCTTTGAGGGCATCTGGCGGCTACCCCCCCCCCCCCCCACTTCTTAAAACGTCTGGCAACGGCCATGCATATATCCTGTAAGTGTAAATAACAAGTTCCAGTGGGTTTCATTAGGTTATATTTTCAGCTAGGCTAGCCTAGCTGGAAAAAGTTGGGTCTTTAAAGGCGTCTGGCGGCTACCCCCCACCACTTAAAACGTCTGGCAATGGTCATTCATTTATCCTGTAAGTGTAACGAACAAGTTCCAGTGGGTTTCATTAGGTTACTTTTTCAGCTAGGCTAGCCTAGCTGGAAAAATTTGGGTCTTTAAGGGCGTCTGGCGGCTACCCCCCACCACTTAAAACGTCTGGCAATGGTCATTCATTTATCCTGTAAGTGTAACGAACAGGTTCCAGTTGTTTTCATGGGGTTACTTTTCCAGCTAGGCTAGCCTAGCTGGAAAAATTTGGGTCTTTAAGGGCGTCTGGCGGCTACCCCCCACCACTTAAAACGTCTGGCAATGGTCATTCATTTATCCTGTAAGTGTAACGAACAAGTTCCAGTGGTTTTCATGAGGTTACTTTTTCAGCTAGGCTAGCCTAGCTAGAGTTGGGCCTTTAAGAGCGTCTGGCGGCTACCCCCCACCACTTAAAACGTCTGGCAATGGTCATTCATTTATCCTGTAAGTGTAACGAACAAGTTCCAGTTGTTTTCATGAGGTTACTTTTCCAGCTAGGCTAGCCTAATTTTGAGGGGTCCTTTTTTTGGCCCTCCTGGCCACACCCACCACCGAAGACCAGCCAGACGTGCATTTCCATACTTAGGGGCATATGTACTAAATTGCTATATACATAAAAATTGGTAACCTTTTCAGCTAGGCTGACCCCCGCTGGCTCCCGGACTATATACTTGTATGGTTGGGGCACCACCTATCGACAGGGCACCTTCCCATCGACACCCTGCGTATCATGGCTGTTTGCGTATAGAACGAAAAAGTACGCGCGGGATTAAGTGTCATTAGCTATAAAAACAATAAAAACGAAGAAACGAAAATCAAACTCAAACAAACCAAGCTCAAAATTACACATCCGATCATTAACGACGCATGGCTGTGAAATTCACGTGTATTACCTATGGCCTGTGAAATTCACGTGTATTACCTATGCTGTGAAATTCACGTGTATACCTATGGAGGAGAGGGGGTGCCGATCGCAAGGTTCCCTTTTTAGCTGCGCGAAGAAAACGGAACGCACGCACTAAAATTGCGCTATTTTAAAACGGAGATTCATAATCAACGAGACGGTCACGACATTCAAAACTGCAGTATTTATGGCATATTTGAGGTAAGAATTAGGCGGATTTGTATTATATTTTTAGAATAAACAAGCTACAGATCCTTAGGGTGTCGATACGTGGTACCCCCAACCCTACGACTACAATGTACGCCTTCTCTTCATCGCACCGTCGATCGTCGTCAGTCGTTAACTACACTGTAATCGTCAGATCAGATTATATATAGGTAGGGTGGCCATCATGGACGATGACACATCGTCATGGGTAGCGGATATTACCGCCGAGTTGTCCATTCTGAACGCGGACGATTGGGTCGGAGACCCTGTGTCTTGTGTAGCCCTACTACATATCGACCACCCTTATTGAAACCGACCGCGTATAATTCGCGCACTGAACACTTAGTACGCACTTCTCTGCGCGCAAAGCACATAAAAATGGATTGGCTTTGAATGTAGATGAGGATGGTGTGGGAAAACGCGATAATTCATTGTTCATTAATGGTTTTAATCAAGGACAAAATTTCGAATGAATATTTTCACCGCAATAGCACAATAGCACAATGTAACGTCTATGGAAGTTTCTAAAAGGCTTCTAAAAAGCTTCGTACAACACGGTGTTCAATACAACTCGGTTTGCGTGCATTGTCAATGCAAAAACAGCGGTCGATCCTATTAACGCGATTTACCGCGGGGAGCTGAAACGAGGCCACGCAAGTTCGTCGGCGATATTTTTGCACTGAAACTTCGAATCGAAAACGGAACAACGGCATTTGATAGAGCTGGATTTTCTCAATCACGTAGGTCAAGTTTTTTTACGTGAATTTCAGTGTTACATATTCTTATCAAGCAGATAAACATTAGGCGGTCGATTAGAAGTAGGTCCAACCATACTTGCCCTGGCGTGTGTAAATTCAGGACGGGGACCGGAAGCGACTGTGCCCGTGCAGGGCCAACGGCCACAGTTGCACTGCACAGTGTAACTGTGGCCGTGATAACTATACACAGCCCAGTCGCTGTACATGGTACGTCGAGTTTCCGCATAGCGTAACAGTGTCTGGTCGGGCTATGGCCGTGATAGAAGGGACCGTGCACCAACCGACATACCTTCAAGTCGAAGTAGGGCCTAAACTAGAATCTATTAGATCTATCATCTTTGAACCTTTAGTTCCCCTGTTTAAACGTTAGAGTTCTACCAGATCTATTGGGTTAGACTACATGTATGATGGAGCTTGCGATAGATCTATTCATTTTTTTTTTATTTATTTGCAAATCCTAAATCATATTCTTGGGGAATTTGCATAACATGATTGATATGAAAAACTTCTCATTTAATGGGACTAATGACATTAAACTGACCCAGCAAATGTCATTTCAATTACGGCATTATCATAATTTGACATAAATGAGAACGCGGAATTACACATAGAAAAATAGGCCTACTTGTCGATCAAACGCAAATGCCCTAAAGTTACTGATACTAGATTAGAAAAAGTCATTCCACTTCAATCACTGATTCATGTGTAGACTTCTACTTACACATCATCTGGATCTGGATTCCTTGAAGTTGTTGACTTGGCCAGCTGGGGTTGCTTGATTGGCGTAAGCCGTGGCAACACAATTCCACCGTGCATGTCGTAACACGAATTTGCACATTCTAAATAAAAATTCCTGCAAAACTGTTCATGCAACTCCAGCAAGTGGAAAGCAAAATTTTCATCGGCACGCTGACGCTGAAGCCTCCCCCTCTGGTCTCTTACTTGTCCTCCAGCTAAGAACACGTCTCTCTGCGTTCTCCATGCACTCGTCGATAGCGTCAAACAAGTAGATACGTTGCCTCGAGTTGGACGGCTGTTTGATCTCCATTGTGAGGTTTCATTACTAAACCAAAGCCAAGGCTAAGCCGAAACAGTACAGCACTTTTTATTGCAAACAGTACTCGCATACCACACACAATATTGATACTGACATACCGGTACCGACGACTTTCTATCAACTTTGTTATGTTACGATCCGGCCCAACGTACTGTAAGCTGTACGTATAACACATGCAGCTGACGCAGCAGACAACATTGCACGATGAGATCATAACAACCTGCCATATGGCCATATGCATTGCAACTTGCTATACATGAAGCTTAGAGTTTTAATATTTCCTCATCAAAGCATATTTATAAATACCAAATATCAAACAACGTAATATATGAATAATTTATGATATCGTTATATAATATTTTCAGACATTTTTAAATATTATTGCCTAGATTGCTGAAATTGGCACCATAGTGCATATAAACAGAGACTGGAGCCAGATACGTACGTACGTACACCCTACAGCTCTCACTACCTGTTGTGTCGCGGACCGGGAGAGATTTTCATGCGCATGGCTGTTGTGCGGTTTTGTGCATGCACCCATTCGGCCCCATTCGGTAGGTATTCGGGCGTCCATGTTGAAATTACAGTGGACAGCTCGCGCGGCGCTCGTGCCCCATCAGGTTTTCGCTGGTGCGCTGCGTAGCGTCGTGTTCGGTATTCGGTACGTACGGGGGTACAATAACGGGAGGAGCAGCTTGTCGTGCTTTTCTACTGAGCTGCGAATCGCCTGCGACGACCGGCTGCCTTTAAAGTCCTCATAAATCCTCCTTGAACGTTTTCCGCAATTCAATATGGCGTCCAAAATGACTGCCATTTCCTGAAATTCTTCTAAATTTTCAACCAGGGAGCCCAAATACAAAATTTAAATGTCTAGATATATGTTTTGAAGCACGAAGAACTCAATAAAATACAAAATGATTAAGAGATGTTTACGCACACATGTACCGTAATCCAAGATGGCGTCCAAAATGGCCGCCATTTCCTGAATATCTTTATTATCTTTCAACCAGGCAACCCAATACAAAATGTAAGTGTCTAATGATATCATATTTTGAAACATGAAGAAATCAATAAAATACACAATTAGAGATGTTGACTCACACATGTTCCGTAATCCAAGACGGCTCAAAAAGGGATACCATTTCTTGTATATCTTTATTACCTTTCAACAAGGAAACCCAATACAAAATTTAAGTGTCTAAATATAATTATGTGACCGTGCACCTCAAAACGAACATAAAGTCGTACACACTGATTTTGCGCGAGGAATGAAAATACAGTAAGTGAAATTGGTCAACCTAGGCGAACTTGACTTTTTCATATTTTCTAAAAGAGCGGGTCTTCTTTTACATTATGCTAAAATTTGGTACCATAAAACGGGCAGGAAAGTGTGGGTTTTTTTAGCAGTTTATCTCGAACATTTTTGGTAGAATAATGTGATTATGTGTGTCTTTAGAATCCCTTTTCCATTTCTGAAAAACCTTGTCCACACTCTTCACTTTCAACTCTAATAACTGTTGAAAGGATAGTGCTACTGCTTTGAAAGTTGGCATTGATTATGGACAGACTGTGTTAATGAGGCATGCTTAATTTCAATTTAATCTGATAATCCCTTCATTGTTGTTACTCTGGTGGTTTACTTCCTGTTTTTCGTCCCATTCATCGCACAGCCAGCACGGTTTGGTAAAGATTAAGCGCTTGAATAGACACTGTACTTCAAAGCCTCTTTTCTCAGTTCGCACTTTTCCTGAGTTTGTGCTTTCCGTCCAATATTTATATCGGTTAGGAGAGTCCATTCGATGTGAGTTATACATCATTATAAAGCTTGAAGTCTGCTCTTTCAGAATATGGTCTTAACTAAAAATTCATGTCTGGCGACTTTTTGTTTGTTTTGAGGTGCAGGGTCACATCATGTTTTGAAGCATGCAGGACTCAATGAAATACATTATTAAGAGATGTTGACTCACACAAGTACCGTAATCCAAGATGGCGTCCAAAATGACCGCCATTTTCTGAAATTCTTATAACCTTTCAACCAGATAACTCAGATACCAAATTTGATTGTCTAAATATTATGTTTTGAAGCATGCAGAACATAATGAAATACATATCAAGAGATGTTTAAGCACGCAAGTACCGATACAACCGCTCGAACATTTCCTAGCATGCAAAATGGTGAGTAAAATTGCCGGCAATAACAATTTTATATCGCGATTATGTAAATACATATCAGTATATGATTAACATGTGACTTTTCATCCGAAAAATATTCAAAAACTTTTTTTTTTAATTAAAAGTAGTTCTTATGTGTAAAGTATACAAATTATGAGTTCTGAATGTTGAAATGAAGGAGTGTGACCTTGTTACGAGAGAAACATTTCACCATTTGTTTTGTTGTTAAACAGACAGCCTACTAGAAGGCGATATTTTTTACCATATGGTCTAAGCACATGAGATGAAAATTTAGTGCTACCCTCTTTCTTTTTTTGCCTACGCATTTGATGTCTACCATGAGATGAGTTACATTTGAAATTGTCAATTATTACTTAGGAAGTAAAAACAAATCTCTTTGGTATCTGTACCACATACATATTCAAAATGATTGTCTATTAACTGTGTCACAAAATAATGTGCAATTTATCACATGACAGTAAATTTCTGTGTTGCAGTCTATTGCTCCACCTAAAAACATAGTGATTAAATTATTTCATTCATCTCATGTAGATTAGATAATTAATAGATAGAAATCAGAGGATATGACACTCGTAGTTATTGGTACATGGAAGAGGGATACTCCTCTCCCACTCGAGGGATTTCTTTTTCTTTTTTATAGACTTGAAGATGAAACATGGTAGTGCACACGTTTGGTAAAGTTAATATTGAATTGTTTCCATCAAAGAGTAAGAAAAATATAAAGTAGTATTCAGAGAAATGGGCAACAGGAGGGTTTGGAAGGGGGATCACCCTCCCCCACATGAAGGATATTTTGCATTTTAAGACTTGATATTCAGACATCTGATGCACCCTATTGGTGAAATATTAGATTTTTTGTTTCCATCAGAAGGGAACAAAAAGATATATTCATGGAAGGGTGCGGTGGTATAAGGGGTTGCCCTCTTCCACTGATCAGCTTGTTACCGGAAATGTCCAGGTTAAAACTAATACTCTTGTCCTAATATGTGCTTTCTAATTATCTTGCAAAACGTTAAATTTTCAATCGCCCATCTCAACTTAAAATATTATCCCTTTAGAATACCTTGCCTGTTTGAAGTTATCTCTGTGTAAGACATTAATACCCCAGAAGAGATAGACCGCCCCCAACACACAGACACACACAGACACACATAATATGCACATACACAAGGACACAAAATAGGACAAAGACAACTGAACACACAAAAACAAAATTCACCCCGTCATTTGAAGTTGTTACAACTGATTAAAAAAAAATGCATGTACAGTGATGGCGATTATATTGGTCGTTTTATCGTACTAAATGATTAGATTCTGAGCGCTGTAAATAGACATTAACATGAAGGTGGACTATTTGAGCTCATACGTGTATTTAAAATGAAGCTCCTTGTAGTATAGTAGTTAACATGAAGCATGCCGAACATCCCGACTACAGTAACTCATTCGATCTGTTCAAGACGATTCAAATCAGTGAGGTTGGCATGACCAACGTCATATCGGTACCCGGTGCGTGCATGTATGGTTGATGGGTCTAGATATCGCGCACGAAAATTTGTGATGCTCTTATAATAGAAATTATTCCACAATCGTACCTGAATTTCTCAATAAATATAACGAAAATGCAGAAAAATCACCTCCCAGAATCTCCTGATGATACGATAACGGGGTAGTGCGCTGTCGCCGTTTGTATGTCGGACTTAATTTTATGCGTTCAATATCTCGGGGTATGTAAAGGTCGCGCAGCTGCCCTAAGGCATGTGTGTAAGTGTCTGCCCCTCTGCGGCTGTAACGTGCTTCGGCTTTCGTAGAATATTATAAACGATCGATCGAACAAATTACGAATTCTATCGGCTACGAACAACGAGACAAGCGAGACGACACATCTCTAGGCTACAACATCCTTAAAACAGATTTTAAGCTAAGGTAGGTAAATTACAAGGTTAAAAATTGGAAATTAGTGAAAAATTTGTTCGAAAAAATTGGAAATTTAGTGAAAAATTTGTTCGAAATCAAAATGTCTTACCTGTTTCCTTCTCATGTTTAGCGGCTGTCAGGTATGTTTATTCCATGGGCGTATCGGCAAATTTTGCGCTTAGTCCTACGCGTAATATCGCTTGATATTATAGTACGCAGTTTCGCTATGCGCGACCATTAAGTCCCTGCGCGAGATCTAGTACCCTTACTATACTGTATCATGGCCACCATGAGATTAGGGAGAGAGAGAGAGAAAAAAAAAAGAATCGCTTTGTACAGTTCGATTGGCTGGTTAGAGAGATTTGGAGAAGTTCATTGGTTATGGAGGGAGACTGGAAGAGTACATTTTACTGAAGGGGTGTTTCCCCATTACCACTTTGTATAGGCCTACATTGTACGGTAGAGACCCCGGATCGAATCGGCGGTGGGGGATAGTATCGGCGGTGAGGCAAAAATCCCGCCGATTGGATCCGGGGGATCTGATATACTGGCCAAATTCCGCCGATTCGTTCCGGAGGAACTTATCTACTGGCCGGAACGGATCGCCTGTGACACCCGCACCCGGTACCCATAGTGCGTGTGTCATGTCTCCGCGAACAATCAGCTAGGCGAACGACCACAGATTGTATAGAGTTCTGAGTGTGCGACCTGAGCCTGCCAACTGGCGCGAGCTGTATATAACCCGTATACATCGTGTGGGTGTGTGTGCGTACGCGCAAACGCTGCACGTTGTTGTTTGTCTTTTGTTTGTCTTTGTTTTTTGTACCGCTCTCGACGTCGACACGGAGGAGGAGCGCGGCCGAAACCCGGCCGACCGAATAGAAGAGACCCTCCCGCTGCCGACGACACCGGTCTGGGGGGGGGGGGGGGGGGGGGGCGGAGCCGACGGCTTCGGGGGAGATAGCTCTAAAAAAAACAGCTCTCTCGATTACTTAAAAGATTATATAGAACCTCTTTGATGGTGACACACCAAACCTCATACCTGATACAATAGGGCCTACACACCTCATAATGCAATCTCATACATTCAACAATACACCTCAATGTAGAGTTAATTTCCTTAACTTTTATTATGATCTCCTTTGTGTCTGTCTGTCTGTTGATCTCCACCTATCTCTAGGTTTTTTGTAGAATGATCTTGTTTTGCCTTGCATTCCTGTTTTGCATCATGAGAATCTCAATAGGCCTATACTCCCTTTACGACGAAATCCTCGAGATGGGCAGTTTTCATTCGTTATATCAAAATTCTGTTACAGACGAACAGTAAAGTATACAAAGATATGCCCTATATCGATGATGATTTTTCTTCTTCTTCTTCTTCGTGTATACTGTCCAACACCCCTTAGTAGGGGCCAACCGGACAGGGGTGCGCTGGTGTTAAATTGCGCGGAGAGAGAAGTGTGGGGTCTAGTTGCTTTGCTCCTGGATGTATTGTAGGGTTGCTGCTTTAAAAGAGTCCTTGTTTGTGATGCTGGAAACTGTTGATGGGAGCACGTTCCAGTCTATAATTGTTCTTGGAATAAACGAGTATTTATAACAGTTTTTGTTCGTGGCGATTGGGATGAAGCTTGTAGTGGATGATTTCCGGAGAACCCTTCGGACCGGACGCAGGGCTTTTCGAACTGGGATGGATAGGCGACCCGCAAGCGCTTCGCGGAATGTGGTATTAAATGCGGCCTACTCTGCGTCGATGTTTCAGCAGCTCCCAGCCCAGTTCACGCTTCATTTTTGTAACACTACTGTGTCTAGAGTAATCACCTCTAACAAAACGCGCTGCTCTGTTCTGCACTGCTTCCAGTCTGTCTACCAGAGTCTGAGTGTGGGGCTCCCAGACTCAGTGTAGAATAGTAATCTAGTAATGGCCTAACAAGAGTCTTCCCCTATGTCGTATCTTTAATTCTATAAAACAATTAATCATGAAGGTTTCGCCTTAGAAATCCTACAACTCTGTTGGCTTTAGCACATGTTCTGTCGACGTGCGCGTTCCATGACAAATCTGATGATATATCAACCCCCAGGTATCTGTGACACTTTGTCTCTGTCAATGTGCTGTTGTTTAGTGAGTACTGGTATTTGACCGGGTTTTTTGCATGTGTGATGACTGTGTAAGACATGACTTTTTTGGGCATTGAAGTCCATCTGCCACTAATCTTGCCACTCAGTTAGAGTATCTAGGTCTCTCTGTAGGTTTTGTGCATCTTCTACTCTCGAGATCTGTTTGTAGATGATGCAGTCATCAGCGAATAATTGACAGGTGGAGTTTAAATCATTTGGCAAATCGTTGATGTATAACAGAAAGTAGAGTGGACCTGTGACCGTACCTTGTGGGACTCCCTAGTCTACGGTGACCCATTCTGATTGTTCTCCTTCCACTACCACCCTTTGTTTCCTGTGGGTTAAAAATTCCTTAATCCATCTGTGAGTCTTTCCTGTTATACCATACAAATGCAGTTTTGTTAGCAGTCTGTGATGTGGGACCTTGTCGAATGCCTTCTGAAAATCTAACACAATCAAATCAACTTGTTTTCTGTGGTCTACTTCTTCAGCTTTGTCCTGTATAGCAGAAATTAGTTGAGTTTCACATGAATGTTTTTCCTGAACCCGTGTTGATTTTCATCCAGTGACTGGTGTGTATCTAGATGACGCATGATGTTAGTGTGGATGATGTGTTCCATTATTTTGCTGCAAACAGAAGTGAGATTAACTGAACGATTATTGGCTGGGTCGGCTTTGTCCCCTTTCTTTGTTGCTTGTCGCCAGTCCTCCGGGATCTCCCCTGTTTCAAGAGATAATTGAAAAATCGTGGTTAATGCTGTAGTTATCTCTTCCGCTGGACCCATGGTGAGATTTCATCTGGACCTGCTGCTTTATGGGGATCTAATTTTTTAAAGCAAATTTTTATAGTCACACCAGTATCATTTATTTCAATTTCAGGCATAGGGGGTACATTGTTTTCCTGGGCCGTAGGCATGTCATCCAGTCTCTCCTGAGTGAATTGTTCTTGATATTGTCTACTCAACAATTCAGCTTTTTGTTTGCTTTCCATAACCAGTTCACCTGTAAGTTTGTCTTTCAGTGTTGGTATTCCCATTTAATCTTTCCTGAGGGATTTAATAAATGACCAAAATTGTTTAACTGATGCTAGGCATTTACTTTGTACATTTCCTTCGTGCTTTCTTTGTTGTTTTTTTCGTCTCCTTTCGTATCTGCCTGTAATTCATCCAGCCCTCTGTTTTACCTGACGTTCTTGTCCTGTTGTATGCTCTTTGTTTTCGTTTGTGTAACCTTCTTATCGACTTATTTATCCATGGGGTGGTATCTTTCTTACTTACCATCCTGGATGGAACAGTCTCATCTATTGCCTTATGTAATCTCTGCTTGAGATTGTTCCACAAATCTTCAACTGAACTTTTACCTGATGTTTTCTGGGCATCTGCTTCATTCTGTATGTCTCTACTAATATTCTTCACCTCTTCCTTCAGCTTTTCCTTGTCTGCTTTATCATACAGAAACACTTTCCTAGGTTTACACTTACTGAGTAATGGCTTTGTGTTTACCAAAATCATGGGTATTCCATCGTGGTCGCTCAGTCCAGGTACTGTAGAGGACCTAATAACCAAAGAGGAATTCATCACAAACAGTAAATCAAGTGTATTCTCACCACGAGTGGGTTCCGTGGCTATTTGCTCAAGGCCGTAGTCGTTGGCAATGTCAATCAGATCTCTACACATTGATGCCTTCTGCGTACCAGGTCTGAGTGTCTGTGTGTCCCAGATGATGTCTCCCAGGTTAAAATCCCCTCCTAGATAAAACATTACTGTAATGATCAAACTTTACCTTTGAGTCCAGCGAGTTCTTGATACTTGCCAGATATTCTCTGTCTGTGTTGGGTGGCCTGTAAAAACAGCCTGTCAACAATGGTTTGGACCCATCCACCTCTACCTCTATCCATATACTCTCATTTTCTACCTCAAAATCAAGTCTCTGTGTGCAGTTTATGCTGTTTTTTACTGCAATCAGCACCCCTCCATGTGTCTGTCCCTTCTTGTTTGGTTTCCTGTCCTTCCTAAAAACCAAATAACCATTGGGAAAAATTTCACTATTTCTTACTGATTCATCCAGCCACGTTTCTCGTTGTAACGAGAATTTCGTCATAACAGAATTTGTTATAATGGGAATACACTGTAGTTTACATCTGGAGACTCGCGTGATGCTGCCGAGATGATACTACAGTGGTGTTTGCTGGTTATGCTGTATATACGTATAGGGCTCACAACTGTTATAATGGAATATCCCTGACCGCATCACAAAATCGTACCAAAGATACTAAAATAAATGAAGAAAAAATAATCAAAAATCAGAAAAGGCAGTTTGGCGAAAAACTGAATAGCTGCCGAAATTGAGTATGAATTCCTCTACAAACTGTATTTTGGTTTTGTCATACACGACGTGGACATCCGTCGAAACTGTAGAGGGCAGCAAAGAGATGATTCACTAAATTTCGGAATTTCAAAGTTCCATCATGGCGTTCACTTTCGTCGCGTTTTGCTATTTGCTGGCCATGATATTGGCTGCAGTTTTGATATTCTTTGCCATCTTTCACGTAAGTCCTCAATTTCACTAATTTCACTAATAGGAAGTTTGATTTACTGAACAAGAGATCCCTGTTGAATTTGTGTTGTAATAATATTCGCTAGCCGGTAGTCATACCTTGGGCGTGTAACCTACATATATTGTAGTCCCATACATTACATTTAACGTTACCTAATGGGCTAATGGAATAGAACACTTAAAAAATTAACTTGTTTTAACGCAGGGCCAGAGG
Source organism: Diadema setosum (assembly GCF_964275005.1). Classification (NCBI taxonomy): domain Eukaryota; kingdom Metazoa; phylum Echinodermata; class Echinoidea; order Diadematoida; family Diadematidae; genus Diadema; species Diadema setosum. The sequence continues at coordinate 27,901,700 of NC_092685.1, read as the reverse complement.
ACGGACAGGGTCTACTGACTGCACTCACATGAAAATAACACAGTAACACGCTCAGGCTAAGTGTTGCCAGTTCATCTCAGACAATTCAGACTGTTCGTGTATGGAAGTGCAACGAAGCGTGCCTTCGCCGCTGAATATAGTGGTCTAGAGTAAGTGTGGCAGTAAGCGGCTGTCCGGCGGTTTGCGGCCACTACAGCATATTTCGTTACATAACGCTGAACACAGCCACACACTTTATACATGTATACCACACATTCACTAACACACTATCATTCTACAAAAACCAACCGATAACATGGAAAAAATTTCCAACAAAAGTGAAATTTTCTCACTTAGGCCTAAAAAATGATGACATCTCGCATCAAAAACTTCATTTTTGGTACTTCTTAACATCACAGTTAAGGGTTTTAAGGGTCTAAGAAACTGGCTATTTTGTTGTTTTCCTGATGTTTGCGGATTTTGAATACATGTCCTCACGTAGAAATAGAACTTTCGCGGGCCGATGCGGGCCGCCATTTTTTTCCGGAAGTGGATGTTACGACCGAAAAAATAGGAAAAACATGAGAAAGACAACAGTAACACCGCCATGCCTATTTGCGGTCAGTGCAAGCGTGAGAGCCCTTTTCACATGCTTTCGCAATGGGACTTGGCGCTTGCGCAACGTTCGCAAGCCAAAATGAGGCGTTCAGCAGAAGATCGCGGAGCACGCGCGTATCGCATAGGAATTGTACATTGGGCCGCAAACCAGACTACCACGGTCGCAAACCAGCGGACGCTCTGCCGGGTCGCGGCCGTGGTCTTTTTTTACTATAGCGATGGACATTGGTCTTGCGATTTTCACAATATTGTAAACTGGTAAGTGGTCAACCGCTATGATATAACCTGGGTTAAAGCAATTAGCAAGTTTGCGTTTCAAAGTGGAAAAACACTTATGCGGCCGCATACTGCCACTTTTACTCTAGATCTAGGTCATTTCCAATTAAATTTCATCACATGAAATTTATTGAACCAAATTGGTTCTTGGAAGGTGTCAATATCGACGTCGACTTTCAAGTTGTCACTCAAAACAAACTCACTCTTCGTGAGAGATCATGGCATAGAATTATGCTGCCTTAACTGTGACCAGCCCAAACGCGAAGTATTCAGGCGTGGGCTGCAGCTTGTAGGATTTGGTGTCTCGTACGGGACAATATCACCTCAAAATTCCAACTTAATTATATTTAATTTACTAAAAATTGCTGCAATTTGAATACATACATGTACAGTAGTACGATGTAGTCCAATTGTTGATAACACCTACTTGGAAACATTTGGTTCCTCTATGATAGTCCCTTTCAGTTGAAATCGATGACTTTAAATGATATGGTCAAGAGGAATCTCTGAGAATGATAACTGCTCCATTCGATAGATTTGAAACCTGTGCATGCGCTAGGAGTGAAGTGTAGCCTTTTGACAAGGCCCTCTCTCGCTATACCGTATGTCCCCCCAAAAAATTACAACGGGGCCTTCCGCAACGATAACTTTAAAAATAGTGAATCAATCCAAATGCATTTTCAGGGTATGAAACTGTAACTCATTGCCCCCATCTTACAGAAAACCCCATTCAATTTGCTTCAGTGGTCAAAGAGAAATAAGGAATTTTGTGGAACATGTAAGGAATCTCTTCCCTCCAAGTTCTGTCTATTGTGTTCACACACAAGAGCATCCAAGTGCTAAACTTGAAAGAATCAGACTCATGACATGCTTTACAATAATCCACATTTCTCTGTGACTGCTTAACCAAATTGAATGGGGTTTTCTGCAAAATATTGTAGAGCTAAGATGTTATACATGTATTTTAAGACCCTGGCGTAGCATTTAGACAGTGTAATCATATTGGGTGTTGTAAATGCGAAAATCTGATTGTAATTTTTTTGGGGACATACTTTATTGCATTACTTTCTGAGCAAGTAAGAAGCGATCCCAGCCGAGCACGATATCATGAGTGCGAAAGGGCCTTGTCCAAAGGCATTGCGCCTTTCATGCATATGATGCATCACATGTTACCCCAGGGTACCGTAGTACACCGGGTAACCGCGTTGTGTAGCGCCACCTCACGTCCACTCGAGGACAGCCAGAGAAAAATGCATGCACTGTGTGTGCGTGTACATAGTCATTCCCATGCCACTGCATGTTATACTGTACTATGCGTGCATGGAATCTGCGATACCACTAGCGTGTGCTTTAGTGCAGTGCAGTGCAGTGGCTAGCGTGCGCTAGCTCCAGCACCAAAATAATTTCCTCTTTTTGGCACCCAGGGTACAACCTTTTTGAAAAAATAAATAATTCAACAAAATGGCTGATATTTAGTTGGTACCCGGGATACCATTTATGTCATCATATCACCAATGCGTAATGTGCCATGCCAAGGGTGTTTCAGAAAACGAAGGAAGGCACGGGGAGAATGGAGATAGACTCGTAGAAAAACGTTTTTTCAAGACCATGGGATTAGTTTAAAAAATGAGCAAGTGAACGGCAGGTACATGTATGAATTAAATAGAAAGCGTATGTGTAGTATACAAGTAAGCCTTTTGCTGGTGAAATATGTAAATTATAGAGGTGCGAAAATTTGTGTTTCTCTTTTATCGTACTGAGACAGCACTTTGTTGACTCAGTGGGATTACATTGTATGGGGCGCTCTCACTAACAGTATACTGTGTACCAGGAGCACCCCGGGGTTAATGCTGCCTGTGCAATAGTACCCTAGTACAACCCCTACATCACGTGGAACTGAGGTTAGCCTTTTAAATTAATATTACTTGAAGTTGAACCAAGACTCATTGCAGGAGCTAAAAATCAATGTTCTATGATTGTCTTAAGTTAAAAGAAGGTGGTTATTGGAAAATGTGTGTGTGTGTCTGTCTGTATTGTCTGCTCAGTTTTTACTGTTCAATATGAGAGCGTATTGAACTAAATGCATAGACCAATGTATCAATTCCCCATAATAGGCTACCGTTGTTACTCGTCTTGCTGTTCAATACAGGCATGTTGTTCTGTAGATTTCAGATTTATTTTTTTCTCAAGTCTACACGCATTTTGCTTTTTCCATGTGTCAAAATAACCTGAAAATTTTGATTTCCGATTTTTTCAACAAACCTCAGTATAATCCCTGTCAATAATACATGTACACTGTATTCCATTGTCTTGTCAGTTTTGCGAGTGCTTGCTGAGTGCACAAATGCTTGTTGGTATGTTCTAAATGTGCAAAATCTAATTGCTACAATTCACAAGCGCATAAACATCCTGCGTGCGCAAGAACAGTGTGAGTAGCTCCTTTTTCAGTGCAGTGTTGACTTCAGTCTAGTACAAGTACGGTACTTCTTCACAGTTTATGTCATCTCTAGATAATAATGATTATATTGGATGGCTAGAATACCCGGGAATATTGCACTCATTAGGGCCAATATTCCTTGGTATCCCATTCATTGCCGTCCAATATGTAATTATTGAAGCAGAACCATGTTCTCTGTAACTTGTAAGCATGTGTATATTAAATGTGAGTCAAGGGCAATGAGCTCAGTCAATGGCACGTCTGCCTCCAGATCCAAAGGAAGCAGGTTCGATTCCCAATTATAACAGAGCAATGTTGTGTGTAATCATACCATCTCCTCTAGGAAGAGGCAAGGTACTCCGTCCCTCGGATAGGATGGAAGTGCCATGTGTGAAAGAGTTACGACTCATGGCATGCAAAGAAAAGACTATCCCGCTTCATTCATTCATCGCAAAGAAAAGGGGGTAAAACCTGGTGAAGTGGAACTGACTCCATGAAAGACCAACTAGTGCAGCTGAACGTTGCCAATCCAGCCATATTTTTAGATGGAAAAGTGAAACAAACAGGCAACCATTGTAACAGTTTGAATAGTGGAGAAGCACAATTGCACCCCTTGTATATGCTCCCAGTCCAAGAAGGCCTGCTCAATTTTGAGCATGCTAGTCTTGCTTTTATCACTTGCTTTCATGCATTTATCAAAGCAGAGTTACAATACGTAGTCTAATGTAAATTGTAAGTGTTGTAAATAGGATATTTGTACATTTACATCTATGTGCTTTCTTTTCTTACGCAGATAATCGCATTTGATGAGCTGAAGACTGACTACAAGAATCCAATAGATCAGTGCAATAGCTTGAACCCGGTAAGTATTACGACTGCCACTGCATCATTTGTAATGTACATGTGTACATGTACATTTTAGACCTGTGGTGTCTTTCTGTCCTACAGTTTTGTGATGTGTGTAGGGAACAGCCACCTCCACCGAGGATTTCTTATCTTTAATTTTTCAGGCCATGCCATGTAATTGAGAAAGTGTTCAGTGTTTATTTATAATTGTTTCATCCTGTACCACGTACACAATATTATTGTGATTTATGGAGGCTTATTACACAGTTGTAAGTTTGAAGGCTTAACATAGTTATTGAAGGAGTGATTGCAAGTTTTGTCTGTATTCTGATGTGACAGTACCATAGTTCATTATTAACTTGACGTTTCATAAAAAAGTATTTTGCAATTACAAAGCTTGCACTTTCAAAATTGTGCAATATTTGACGAAAATGTCCCTCTAGTGTAGCAGAATTATTGAAGAGACTCTCCAAATGTCAACACACAGTGGTATACTATGTTTTTTAAATACTTCACAAAATTATTTTCAGTGGAACACATTGTCATCAAATGGAACACTTTCATAGACAGAAAGTGAGATACCCATTGTGTGAAAAAAAAAAGGTCTCTTCAATCCAAGGAATCAAGTGCATTTTCTTACACGTAAGCATATAAGTTTAACTACAACTGGAGTCGCTTCTGTGCATTCTATGCGTTCACCTGTTATTCTCTGCTAGAGGAAGTAAAATCATGGCTGGTTGTATTTCATTTTCACAAAACTACAAATACTGAAGGCCTGTTATTTGGCAAGTTTTCACATTCAAATTTTATTTCCAATATCGTATTTTTGTTTTCGATACATTTACAATTAGACAAACAATTCACTACAACAATTATATAAACATATATATACATGTATGAAACTACAGTTCAGGATCATTGTGTCATCGGAAGAGAGAGGACCACATAACAGACAAACTTGTAAAGATGTAAACCACTCAATAAAATGAACTAACAAAAGAAAAAAAAGAAGTAAAGGAACAGAAGCACACACACAGGCACACAGACACTCAGGGGAAACAACGACATAGGCAGACAAACAACAAGAGACGATGGTTTGATTTGAGCACAATTATACTTGTCTCTGTGCACAGCTTGTACTGCCCGAGTACATCATCCACATCTTTTTCAATGTGCTGTTCCTGATTGCCGGGCAGTTCATCACCGTGGCACTCAACTTACCGTTAATTGGGTATCACGTCTACAGGTAAGATGGGAGTGGTCAGTTATGGAGCACAAAGGCAGTTCTAGCTTCAGTGAGAATACTGTGTGGAATACAAAAGCAGATGTGTATCAAAGTATTGAGGTCAAAGGTTCAGGTTTGTGAGTCTGTAAGCCTGACAATTGTCATATTGGAGGTCTCAAAGTTCAAGATAAAGGAAAAGATTGATTGTTTTAAGCAATAGGTACCAGCTAAGCTAGTATGATTTACACACATACTTAGATACATCTCACATGTCAGAACAAGTAGGCTGAAGTGAAGAAAGAGATGCCAGCACTCTTGGCTTACATGTACATAAAGTTAGCACTCTGCTTTACATTGATGATTGTTAATGCAATTTGCTAGTGTGACAATTTGCACTGAAAATTTTCTCTTTGATATACATCTTCGCCTATTTCTTTCTTTTTGTCTATGTGTTTATAATTTTTACATTTATTTATATGTCTGTATCATTTATTTATGCATTATTTTTTTCTATGTCTCATGTAGGTATGCCACCAGGCCAGTGATGAGTGGTCCAGGCCTGTATGATGCCACCACCATCATGAACGCAGACATCTTATACCTGTGTATGAGGGAGGGCTGGATCAAGCTGGCCTTCTACCTCCTCTCCTTCTTCTACTATCTCTACAGGTGAGTCTGTCAGACCCTGAATTCACACTTCTCATTGAGTCTAGGGGTGCGTTCGAGTGCTCTAAAGTGAACCAAAGTGAACTGAACCAAAGCCTACCATACCGAACTGTGACAGATTTGAAGCGTTCGAGCGCTCTGTTGAGAAAGCATTCCTCACGAGTTATTTTTAGAAAAGGTCACACATTTTTGTAGCAAGAATGTCATCCACCTGGCGCTTGAACTACTTGCAGCTGTCCCGAACAAAGAGAATGACTTCTTTGCGTTGTGACGTATGCACATGATACGCGCATGCTTTACAGCGAACTTTTGGTACAGGAGAAACTCGGTATAACGAACACTGCTATAACGAGATATCAGTATTACGAGGAAATTTTCCTGGTCCCAAATTTCCTTCCACACAAGTCTATGTAAAATGCTACTCTCATAGCGAGATCGGCTATAACGAAATAATTTTGTGACTTCCAAACAAAGAAAAACATAGCCAATCAAACCTGTTATAGCGAGGTAAAGCAAAATATCTTCAGTAAAGCTTTACTTCACCAGTGCTATCATCATTTTCCGAGATTGTAAAGCTTGATGCGCCAAAAACTGTCTTGTACACACATAATTATTTTCTTCAGTGCACTCCAGCTAGCACTGCATGTTGTACGTGTAAGTGTGTGTGTGCGCGCACACTGATACATGCAGAAAATGTGGTGGGACGGCCATATGTATACATGACATCATCATGACGTTTAGCAGGTGTGAGGCAATCTGATGCTGTGATTAGCTTTCTATGTAGGGAATTCCCCCATCTTCACACACACGCAGTCATAATGTACATACAGAATGTGTCACATACACACACAGCATTGTGCAGACCATATTCAAGCTTTCCATACAACACACACCCATAACATAACCACATACCAATCCACAGACAATCTTGACACAATCGCAAGCTATATAAATTTACAAATTCAAACATCTACAATTAATATGAAACACATTTTTGATATTGGATTTCATTGGCGAAAAACATCTTTTTACCCATAAAGGTGAGTAATTCCCTCACAAACAATATCAAGTTATCAGTATTGATTGAAATATGATGGGTAGTCCCACATGTGCAAATTAATGTCTTTATGTTATGCTTTCTTTTATGCCTACTGATATAACGAGATATCGGCTATAGTGAGGAAAATGACTCGGTCCCGACCATCTCGTTATATTGAGTTTCCACTGTACGCTTTTGGTACGCTTTTGGTGCACATCGGGAAGTGGTACACTTTTGGCTCGGTACAGTACAGTACAGTACACTTTAGGAGCGTTCGAGGGCTCCTCTGGCGCGGGTACGGTACGGTACAGTTCGCTTTAGGAGAGCACTCGAACGCACCCCAGGAGGCAGTCCTTGGGTCTTTTCTTTCGATGATTCACCGTCAACACTTCAAGATCTGCAGTGTTGATGTCTGATGTTAGGTTTTTCGTACAGGGGTAATCCTTCATCTAAAGTTTTAGACAGGTATCATTCAATTAGATTGATGTGTGAATTTGCAAAGTTGAGGAAAAGACAGCCAAGTTTTAAGATAATCTTATGATACCTTAAAGGGATATTATAGTTCTGGTTGAGATGGGGATTTAGGTTTTATCTTTTTGCAACATAATTAGAAACCACTGATATGAGATATTAAAAAGCATACGATTCGAGGAGGAATTAAAAATTAATTTGATGAAAATCGGTTTTGAAATGGTGGAGATATATGAAAACAAATTGGTCCTAAAAAAAGGTGGGTCCCACCTTTTATTAGGACAGTGGCGTATCTGGGGGGGGGGGGGGGGGCACGTGCCCCGAGCGCCACTCCTTGGGGCGCAAAAAAAAAAAAATGCAAAAAAAAAAAACGAAGAAGAAGAAGAAAAAACAGAACAGAGAAAGAAAAAGAAAAAGAAAAAATCTCTCGGAAAGGGGGGGGGGCAGAAAACCAAATCAAACAAGATAAAAACAAAACATGGTGATAACGCGGACAAAATGACAATGTTTATTGTGTTCACACAAAAATTCCATGTTCTGTGAGCTGAAATACAAACATTTTCGGCTCGCTCGCTGCGTTCGCTCGCCAAAATTTATATAAAAAAGAAGGTAAGAACAAAACATGATGATGACAAATTGACAGTGTCTATTGTGTTCACACATGTCATTTAGCAGGCATAATGTTACACGGAGCAGCGGCTTCAATTTCTTTCATTCTGAAGCGATCGCCAATTGGATCAAAGGAGGACGCCAACGGTTTCGAACATACGGGGGGGTGGGCAGAAAAACCTGAATCAAACAAGATAATAACAAAACGTAATGATGACGCGGAAATATACAAATTTCGGCTCACTCGCTCGTACTAATTTAGAGTATTTTTTCAAGCCCTCAGTTTGTTGGTATAAATCGTTATCTATAAGGCCGTCATATCTTGATTGGAATTGTAAGGTTTAATAAGCAAAAAATGACAAGAGTTTCATGATTTGTAAGCTGAAATACAAAAATTTTCGGCTCGCTCGCTGCCCTCGCTCGCCAAAATTTGTATAAAAAAAAAAGAGAAGAAGATAAGAACAAAACGTGACGATTACGCGGACAAAATGATAATGTCATCTTGTTTACTCATGGCATTTTATATTTAGCAGGAAAAAATGTTACACGGAGCAGAGACTGCAATTTCATTCGTTCTGAAGCGATCGCCGATTGGATCAAAAGAGGACGCTAATGGTTTCGAACATACGGGGGAGGGGGCGAAAAAGAATCAGAAAAGATAGAAAAAAACGTAATGATGACGCAGAAATATACAAATTTCGGCTCACTAGCTCGTACTAATTTAGAGTATTTTTTCAAGTCCTCAGTTTGTTGGTATAAATCGTTATATATCGTCGGTTGAGAATGATAAGGGCGTTAAGTGGCCACTAAACCCATAGTGTTCGAGACAACTTAACGCCCTTCTCATTCTCAACAGACGATATAAGGTCGTCACTATAATTGTGAGATTTAATAAGCAAAAAATGACAAGAATTCCATGTTTTGTAAGCTGAAATACAAAACTTTTCGGCTCGCTCGCTGCGCTCGCCAAAATTTATATAAAAAAAGATAAGAACAATACAGGGTGTACGTGATGATGACGAGGACACATACAAATTTCAGCTCACTCGCGCGCACTAATTTAGAGTATTTTTTAAGTCCTCAGTTTTTTGGTATAAATCGTTATCTATAAGGCCGTTACTATATCTTGATTAGAATTGTAAGATTTGGTAAGCAAAAAATAACAAGAATTCCATGTTTTGTAAGCTGAAATACAAAAATTTTCGGCTCGCTCGCTGCGCTCGCTCGCCAAAATCTATCAAAATTCATTACATTTAAATCACCCTCAAAAGATCCCTTTTAAAGGGAAGATAAACCCCAAGAACAATGTGGATTGAGTGAAAGCAGCAACATTAGTAGAACACATCAGTGAAAGTTTGAAGAAAATCGGACAATCGATGCAAAAGTTATGAATTTTTAAAGTTTTGATGTTGGAACCGCTGGATGAGGAGACTACTAGCGGTTATGACGTATGAGTGGACTACAATATCAAGAAAATATAAAGAAAATACTACAAAAATCCATTTTTCATGAAAATTACAAATTCCATCAACTTGATATTGACATATGTTAAGGGTAGCAATTATTCCCCCTGCTTTCTGAAAACGGTTGGTCCACTGCTCTTTCATAATTCTAGAAAAGTGAATTTTTGTTGAATAGCCTTTATATTTTCTTTGTATTGTTGTCCACTCATACGTCATATCCTCTAGTAGTCTCCTCATCCAGCGGTTCCAACACCAAAACTTTAAAAATTCATAACTTTTGCATCGATTGTCCGATTTTTCTCAAACTTTCACTGATGTGTTCTACTAATGTTGCTGCTTTCACTCAATCCACATTGCTCTTTGGGTTTACCTTCCCTTTAAGTGCTTGAAAAAACATCATGTGGACTTTGTTTAAAGTCCCTACCGGGATGGGGTTGGGGTTGAACACTTTTTCAGAAATTAGGGGCGCAAGTTTCGTGCTTGCCCCGGGCGCCGTTTTCCCTAGATACACCACTGTATTAGGACCACTTTGTTTTCCTTTATTTTTAGATAACTTGGCTAATTCAAAACCTATATTCATCAAACAAACATTTATACTTAGAATTTTATGCTCTTTAATATTTCATATACATGTATGTGGTTTCTAATTATTATCTCACAAAAAGTTCAAACCTGAATCTCATCTAAAACTATACCATCCCTTCAATAGCATTTTCTATGGAAGTATGAGATCCCTCCTAGTCCTTTATGTAGGAGTAATAAAGAACTTGGTAGTTAAACAGCACATTCTAACAAACTGCTTACTTCAATGCCCTGTTCTCTAAGGAACCTTTCTCAAACCTGGATGTTCCATCAGTTTTCGCAGGTGATCAAGAGCATGTAATTTCGATGAAATGTGCATCATTTTCAAACCGGAAATCTCTTTCAAAAATCTGATGTAGCCCAAACCATCTGATCCAACAATCTTGTTTTTTTTTTTCCTCTCTCTCTCTCTTATGTTCTGTGATGTGTTCTCACAGATATGAATGACATTACCTGCTTGTTTGTTGTTGTTTTTTTCCACTTCATGTTCTATGTGAATTGTAAACATTTTGCTCCAGTGGCAAATGTCATGGCATCAAGTGAACCAAATCATTCTAGCTGATGTATTCTTTACTGTATTGCATGTGTGTTTGTTTTACATTTCAGCATGATCTATGTCCTGGTTTCTTCATGAGGCGCTGGTGGGCCTGAAAGAGGAGCTGCCCTGAAGTGTGTAGGTCCCCGGAAGAAAGTAAAATGTAGACTGGATTGTAAATAATTGACTTGGCAAAGTTGTCCAGAACAAGTAAAGTAAGTAAGTACAGAGAAAGAAAAAGGAACAACTACATGTAGTCTGTTGACATCAGAGAGGGTTAGGGTAGAACAGAGCCTGCATCAGAGTAATTTTGAAGGAAATTGGGGGTATTTTTATACATTGGATGGCCAGCTCTTGGTTCTCTTTGTAGTAGCATTTCATTGTTGGTTAGGTTCCCATTCGAATGACTAGAGTCATTCATATCATGTGGTTGTTGAAAGATGATGTAGTTTACTCTGCATAGAAAAAAAAAAATCTAGTACAGTGGAGCTGATGATGTTTTGAAATTAAATGCATGTACTTTGTAAAGCCAGGAGAGTGATAATTCTCTGGGCTTTGGGTGGATCTAGCAGCCATGTTTTTTATATACTGTGGAACCTTGTTACAAGATGTGGTAGGATATAACAAAACCATCTAATAACAAGACGATTATACAAGTCCAAAGTCTTAATATTTCTTTACTTTGCATACAAGGTTTGTACTCTGGTATAGTGAGAAAAGTCATTATAGCAAGTTCCTTGTCATGGATTTTAGATTCCTGTTATAACAAAGTTCCCCTGTATGTATATTTTTTGTTCTGTCTTGGGCCTGTCTTGCAGCCTGATCTCTGAAATGTGTGTTGTCCTCAGTAAGTGAACCAGCATCAGTTATTGTGTAGAGTATACATACATGAAGGTTACTACAGTATTGGGTAAAACACAGCACAGTACATAGATCATACTGTGGGTGATTATTCTCTAGTGATACATGTCAGAGCTTTTTGTTATTGTTTTAATTTTTTAATGCTGAAGGAATCATGGTGTGTTATGGAGCTCATAAAGCCACTGTTTACCATGGGAGCAGTGATAAAAAAAAAAAAATGCGTGACTTATCTCATTTGATGCATATGTATAGTTCAGTTCTATCACAGAACATTCTGCCATTAAAAAAAATTGCAATAAAGCTGCAAATGTTAGAAGATACGTATCACTAATTTTCTCAATAAATCATAACTGTAGACAGTTTATTCTAGAAACAATTTTAATAAACTTAACATTGATTATACTGATCAACATTTTACGTTGGTTGTTTCTATCCCTATGTAACTCACATTTTAGAACTACTGTACTTTAACGCACTAAAGCTTTTTTTTTTCTTCTTCTTCTTCTTCATCTGCAAATGATAAAGAGTGGCTTCAATGTGCTGTGAGATGTTGCTAAACTGCCCCATATTATCCATTCGGTATGTTTGCTTTTTAAAAGACATGTGCACAGCATTCACATATTACTACAGTGTACGTGTGCCATGAATTTTGCATTCACTGAATGTTTACCTTTTACAGTTGAAGTGCAAGTGAAGGCATTCTGTGATATAGTCAGATCATTGCCTTAGATATGTCAGTCTTAAAGGAATGATGTAGTTTTGGTTAAGGCCAAAAAAAAAAAATGTATTGGCGTAACATGAGAATTTCAAATAGGGTCGGGCGGGCGGATTTTTTTTATTTTTTTATTTTTTTAAACTACCTGTATTTTATGTGTAAAACTCATATTTAACAAAACCCCATTCGATAGAGAGGGTCTGTTGCATCCAAAGTTTGTTATATCACCGGTTTAAAAGCCGTCGTGACATACCGGTCAGAATACGAATGAACAAATTCCTGGGCTAAATCACCCAGCGCCACTGACAAATCGATTCTTCGCATAACATTAAATAAAATCTTCGAACCGGACTTGCCGGTCGCCGACACGTTGTACTTCGCGGCCATTTCCTGACACCAGCTGTTGTTGCTGTTGTTTTTGATAATTCGCAAACCCGTATCGCGCCCTCTCTCAGTAAAAACGATGTATTTCCTTTTTTTTTTTTTTTTTTTTGAAAAGTTCAGGGTCGGGGGGTTTTTTAGGGTCGGGCGGGTTACGCCAATACAACAATTTTTTTTTTTTTGCCTAAGATGGGACTTAAGGTTTCCAACTTCTCTGTGAGATAACGAGAAACCTCATAAATTGTAAAGGTCATACAATTTTAAGAGGAATTCAAAGTTTATCTGATGAAAATTGGTCTTAAAATGGATGAGATATCAAAAAAACAAAGAGGTTCTAATTAAAGGTGGGACCCACATTTTATTAGGGTCACTTTGTTTTTATTTCTTTTTTTGATATCTCGGCTGTTTCAAAACCGATTTTCAACAATTAAACTTTGAATTTCTTTTTAATAGAATTGTATGTTCTTTAACATGTTTCCTAATTATCTCATAAAGAGTTCAAATCTGAATCCCCACCTCAACCAAAACTATACCATCCCTTTTAAGGCACATTATTTCTTATTGAGGGTTAATGGCCTGAGTAAATTATCAATCAGGGATTGGTTTGTGTACATTTTGCAGACTATTGAGGGAAGGGGGAAACAGTTTTACACCATTAACTTGCTGAGAAATATTTGGTATCCAGATGGAGGAGCATTTTGTGTCTGTGGACAGAAGTTTGAAACAATGTTTCTGACAAAATGATGGCTGGGAGGGCTTTCCGCGCAGTGTTTTTCATATAACCTTTATTGTAGTCACACATCTTAGATGTGCATCTAGTAAATGGTTTCACTGCATGCGAGTGTAATGTATCAATTTCTGCTTTTCATGTGTCTAACTTTTGCTGTTTTTTTATTTCAGCATTATGTTTCATTTTAATTGATTAATGTGAAAGTAATTGCTGATTGTTCTATGTTCCAAAATGTGCATTGTAAAATGTAAACGCTCACGTCTTCGCTGTAAAGTTCATCTTTGCCTGAGACAGGAAAAGAGTGGCATAGTATATATATGCAATCAAATATTGATCAACAGGAAAGTGATCGCCTGACCATCGGGTTGAAAAGCTTCTGAAAACTGCAATGCAGCATGAATGAAATGACGGAATATGTAGGAGAGTAAGTCAGCACTGAGCTGAAACTTCCACCATTTTTGTAGCACCAGAGAATAAAAGATGGTGCTCTGTATAGAGGTGTCATGACAGTAGTTGAGAGCCAACATAGCACTCAATAGTTTAGTTAAATGCAGTCATTTATCAGGAGTTTACCGTGTACATCATATGACTCTAGGGTTTAGAAGGTACAGTCAACTTTGCCTACATTGAAACCAAAGGGACTGGAGGAGATTCTTTGACTTGCATGAAATTTGACGTACACAAGCATTGTAGAGTGAACACATGTACATATCTATCAGCAGCAAAATTTTTCTTCGACTTGGCCAATTTTTCGACTTGTGCAAGGTCGACAAGGGCGAGGTTGACTGTATGTGTGTACGTTTTGTCATCTGTGTATTTGCTGAGTTATCATTATATGCATCAAAATGAGGGTGATTGTCGCCTGATGTTTCCAGCGTTGATCGCTATGGATGTAATTTACTGTAGGTTTTACTGATAGTGCTATGAGTGCATACATAAAAATAGGGATACACAGCTTCATAGCAAAATGGACACTTTTCAGATGAACACTTTGATTCACATTTGCAAAAGGACCATTGTATGAAATGTGCCTTATACATCAGTATACCAATCAGTTTGGGATAATAAAACAAAAATGGAATCATCATTATCTATGATAACTCAGAAATCGAGGCAAAGGTCAGAATTGATAGACCTCTGAGTCAGTACCAGACTTTTATATTCTGGTTTGCAATTGCCTAATTCCTTTGTGTTTGTATTCAAATGCAACGAATCATCTTTGAAAGTGAGAAGTGTGTCACTTGCTGCAGTATTACAGAAACCTTGCACAGACAATTTGTATATGCACAGTAACAAAGCCAAAAAGAAAAGAAAAGAAAAGAAGTACATGTACTGTATTTGAGTTAGTGACAGCACCTGCCAACGAAATGAAATCGTTGACAATTTGAAAGTATTTTAGGGAATATTCTGTAAAGGCAGTGTATTGGGGTTGTTCATTTTCATCACAAATGGGGAAGAAAGGAGTGCTGAAATACTGAGCTGGTGGCAAAAGCTCGTCTCTCAATGAAAGTGATGTGATTTTACAACTTGTCCTCTGGGCAATACGTATGTATGTCTGCTGGTTAAATTGTCTACCCTTCTAGTTGATGTATGCACAGTGCTGTATACTTCCAAGTTCCAAGGAAATGAATAGTTGTTGTCTTGTAGTTTAGTCTCAACCATCGCATCATACCACCAGGTACACTGGTTTGTTTTGCTGTGCCCAACTCCTCAAAAACGTTTTGTAGGTCTGAGAATTTGCTAGAAGCTAGAAATGAGAACTACAGTGAAATAAGTGATCTGCATGATTTTAAAGAAAAAAAATGCCATAGTTAAATCACAGTTAATTTCTGTCATCTGTAGCAGTTGTTCAGTTTCTGCGTAAGTATGATTGATTTGCATTGGGTACGTACAATGTATTTTGTAATGTGTGTACATGTTCTTTCCTGCTGTGAACCTTGTTGGACTGGGGCAAGCGTGATGCCTGAATTACACATGTATACTTCTAATGTACGTACATAATCGTGTTTCTGTGTGGTTATTTACAGTTTGCTCATCGTATGTTAGGCATTTTGGTTTGCTGATGCTGTTACGGATGTACAGGGATGATTTCCTAATTATGCAATATGTACATTGTATGCACATTGTATGCCTTTCAATCTAAGGGCTAGGGTTTGCACCCAGCTGATTTGCCCGACCAGACGCTGTGCACACTAAGTTATGTACAGCGACAAGGCTGTGTGTGGTTACCAGCTGAGGAAAGATTTGTTAGCATGAGGCAAAACACTGTCCCTTGGAGGGAACATAACATAGAGGGGGCTGTTGTGACCGGACAGTATAGAAGTGCACACAGTCAGTGCACTTCAATACACTTAGGTTGTGACTCTGTGGATACAACCTGAGGCATGAGGTCCCTGGTTCAAGGGGGTCATCCCACTAGACCAACACCCATGAGTCCTACAGCCCATGAGTCCTACAGCCCACGAGTTCGACACTAGGCAAATAGAGCCCATGAGACCGACATTAGGTAAAAACAGCCCACGAGTTCAACAGATACAACACAGAGTTTGATGAGTCAGTCTCGTGGGCCTTGTTAGCTTGGTGTCGAACTCATGGGCTGTATGACTCGTGGGCTGTATAACTCGTAAGCTGTATGACTCGTGGGTGTCGGTCTGGTGACGTGCACCTGGTTCAAGTCCCCCAGTATGTAGCAGTGGGTGCGCGTTTAGGCGAGGCTTGTCATCCCGGTTGTCTATTCCCTCTGAGGGGACTTCATGCCCTTGGTCCTGTAGTGCAAAATTGTAGCATGCTCATGAAGTGTTACAGGACGAATCCACCTTCATATACATGTGGATTGAGGGAATGCAGCAAGATTTGTAGAATACATCAGTGAAAATTTGAGGAAAATCAGACAATCTGTTCAAAAGTTATGTAATTTTTGAAGTTTCTGCACAGTCACTGCTGGATGAGAAGACTACTACAGTTTATGATATCACATGCGTAGAATGATACGTTGTATAAGGAAAATAAACAGAGAATTATACAGTGTACATGATTTTTTTTTTTTTTTTTTTTTTGGGGGGGGGGGGTACACATTCTCTCGACTTGTTACTGACGTATGTTAAGGGTAATATTATTTCCCCTGCCTTCTGAAAGAGGCAAGTTAAGTGCTCTTTTATTATGCGAGAAAAGTGAAAATGTGTTGAATTTTCTTTATATTATTTTCTTTATATTGTTTTACACATGTGACATCTCGAGCAGTAGTAGTCTTCTCATCCAGCAGTGACTGAGCAGAAACTTCAAAATTTCATAACTTTTGAATGGATTGTCCGATTTTCCTCAAACTTTCAGTGATGTGTTCTATCAATATTGCTGCATTTTCTCAATTTACGTGTACACGTTTATGAAGATGAATATTTATAAGGGCCAAACACCCACAATATGTGGAGGTCCTGTATGTGTTTGTGTGTGTGTGTATGTGTGTGTGTTCGTGTGACAATTCATGAACGTAACAAATCCCTCCTCACTTCCTTGTAATGAGCAGGCAGGGTGCACCCGGTGTATTGACCTGACCCATCCGCCGCAAACCCAGGGTAAATTGAAGGTACTGTTTACCATTGGGAGCAGTGATATAAAAAAGGTTTGAGTTATTACATTTGATGCATGTGTGGGTCAGTTGTATCATGAACCATCCTACCAGGTAAAAATGTCACAATAGAGAGTAAAATATAAGGAGATATTCACTATTTTTCTCAAACTATAACTGTAGTCGGTTTATCGTAGAAAATTTTATTATAACCATTGTTCACATTTTGTATATTTAACAATACTTAACATTGATTATGCGATTCACATTTTTGCATTGATTGTTTCTATCCTTTACTCACATTTGAGCACTACAGTGTATTTTGAAGGGCTTGTGCCGAAAGGGTGGGTTGGGTGGTGGCGCGTCGCGTTAATGGGAACACCACCCTTCGTCCAAAGCCCCCCCCCCCCCCCCCGGTTTTGCCGAAAGGGTGCGTTGGGAGCGTTGGGAGCGTTGGTTCGCGTCGCGTTGACTGGAACCCCACCCTTCGTCCAAAGCCAACCCCACCCTTCGTCCAAAGCCCCCCGGTTTTGCCGAAAGGTTGCGTTGGTACTTTTTCTCGGTTCTAGGAACAGTACCCCCTGGAAAACCACCCTCCGGATAACTACCACCCGGATAATTACCCCCCAGGAAAATTCCCCCCTAGGGCAACTACCCCCCGGACAGCTACCCTCCAAGGGCAATTACCCTCCAGGGTAATTACCCCCTAGGACAACTACCCCCCGGACAACTACCCTCCTAGGGCAATCACCCCCCAGGGCTATTCCTCCTTAGGAAAACTACCCCCTGGATAACTACCCCTCGGATAACTACCCCTGGATAACTACCCCCTCGGATAACTACCCCCTGGATAACTACCCCCCGGAGAACTACCCCCTGGGTAACTACCCCTCGGAGAACTACCCTCTGGATAACTACCCCCCGGAGTACTACCCCCTGGGTAACTACCCCCCGGAGAACTACCCCCTGGGTAACTACCCCCCGGGTAACTACCCCCCGGATAACTACCCCCCGGATAACTACCCCCCGGATAACTACCCCCCGGATAATTACCCTCCGGATAACTACCCCCCGGATAATTACCCTCCGGATAACTACCCCCCAGATAATTACCACCAGTATAATTATCCCCAGATTAACTACCCCTTCCTCCGATAACTAGACCCCATAACTTCCACCCGATAACTACCCCCTCCGATAACTTCCCGTGAATGATTACCCCGGATAAGTAGGCCTATAACTCCCCCTCCCCTATATAACTATCAAAAGGAAAATTACCCCCAGGACAGTGCACCAATCAATTACCCCCTGGACAACTACCACCCGGGTCATTGCCCCCCTCCCCCACTTTTACTTTTAATAAAAAGAATATTATTACTATAATACAGGAAACGAAGTTCTTTGTATCATTTACCAGGAATCACGGAGATGCCATACTTATGAAAACAACATCTTAAGGATTTACGATATGTATCGTTTGCATTTAGGACGATTTATGTACAAGCTTAATTCCTCCCTTCTGTATTTTGACTCTATGTTCATCAAAAACGAAACTGTCCCTGCATATCCTACCCGGTAATCCAGTAAATGTCAATGCCTTTTAACCAAAACTATTTTCGCTAAATCTGTATTTTCTTTTACTGTTCCGAAATTTCGGATTTCTCTTGATAGTAGTATAAAAGAAGTTTTAAGTTTGAATGCCTTTACCATTGAACTAAAGACATTTTGAAGAAATGTTACACTTCACTTTTAGCATTTTTTTTTAACCACAATCGTCTATCGTTTACCACAACTCCATGTAACACTTCTTTATTTTGAGGAGCTTATATCTCATGCCTCACGTGCCCTGGTTTTGACCCATCATCTTCCTCTTCCCTCTCGCTTTTCTCTGTCCATGTACCGTGAAGGTAGTCTATTCCTGTCATTCATTACTCACCTTTCCTCTTTCTCTCATTACAATGGATTTATCTCGTGTGTTCATGTGCAGTGCACTCCCGTTAGGACGAAATGCCCAGGACCGACAGTTGTTTGTTTGTTTGTTTGTTTGGTTTTTTTTTTTTCGTTTTAGCGAAATATCGTTCTAATAATATGCAATGTATAACGAAAAGAAGGAAACCACGCATAAAAATAAATTTCTGTTTGTTGAATCCTCATCATACGCTGGAAAGCTATGTGAAATGGGAGAGTACCTTTTTAATTTCGTTTAAATATTACATTTTAAAAAGAGCATAAAGTTGTTTGTGTTGTCACACATGTGTAGAAAATGACGGTGTAGGATTTGGTTACAGTTCGATATTCCAAAGTTTTTTTTTTTACTTAACTACGTTACTCCGAAGGCTCCTTATTCCGAAGTTTTGCCATTCCCGGGATTCCGATGGCTTGTTTATCTGAAGGTTCGCATTTCCGAAGAATCATTATTCCGAAAGTTCATAATTTAAGTTAAGATAATATATTGTTCATTTTCCGAAGGTTCGTTGATCTGAAAATGAAATGAGGTTCGTCATTCTGAAGGTTAACTATATATAGAAAAAAAATGAGAAAGGTTCACTATTCAGAAAGTTCGTTGTTCCGAAGGCTTTTTCATCCGAAATGAAATAAGGTTCGTTATTCCGAAGAAAGTTTGTTAATGAAAAAAAAAAAAATTAGAAAGGTTAGTTATTTCGAAGATTTATTTATCTTAAGACGATTATAAGGATTGCAATTCTTAAGTGTTGTTATTGTACTCACCTTTTTCCACCATGGATTAACGATTCTTTTTGTAATGAAACAAACCTTATCTGAATTCAGATTATTGTATTACAATAACGCAAGTTCCCCTCGGAAACTGTGCGTGATACACGGAATGAACATACAATGATATGAAGCGTTCGCTCATGCATGCAGAGACACTATAAAAATGCTTGTTCCGCTACGCATTTTCGAATGCGATCCGCATTTCGTTGTAAAGGAGCACATTTCTTTTGTTTTTCTTTGTCAGTGGCGCTCAGAAAAGACTGCGTGGTAACGAAAATTTTGTTATAATCGTCTTCGTTATAAGCTAATTTTGTACCATAGACTTTAATGGCGATAATTTTGGGACCAGAAGTTTTGCTTCGTTATAACGAAATTTCGTTATAACCGTGTTCGTTGTAACGGGAGTTCACTGTATCTTTATTTGTGTACTTCATCTCTGTCTTAATTTGCTTTCTTTGCATTGTTTCATCAATTTTGTAACTATTTTACTGTTATATCGTTAACACTCATTTCAGAATTGCCCTACTGCATCATTGGGCATTAACAAATAGTACTTATCAAGGATGTGGGAAGAGATTGTCACCTCCTTGGTATGATCACCGCGGAGCATTACCTCCCTTGACAATTACTCCTTATTAAAATTAGGCTCCAACCAATCACCCCTCTTACAGTAACTCTCCCTCAGAAAATTACGTCTCTCATTGTTATTTTCGAACAACGTTTGCTATTTGAATTGGAAAAAAAAAAACCAACATTTTTTCATATCGTCTGGTTTTAGTCGAGACCTAAGTTCAGGTTTTAAACATCTTTTGGGTGAGATAATTAGAAACCCCTTACGAAATATTAAAGAGCATGTTATTCCAAGAAGGTTTCAAATTTTTGTGAAAAAAAAAATACTCTTGAAATGGCCGGGATAAAACAGAGCAGCCCTATAATGCAAAAAGGATTCTGTCAACTACAACTCTCTATAGATCTATTCAAAAAGAGGGTGCAGGACAAAAGACTTCGTTAACAACTAGGGGTGTTTTGTAAAAAAAAAAAGAAAAAGAAAAAGAAACGAAATACCGTTAAACTCGTAATGTTTTACTCTTTCTAATCAGACTAACTTATATTTGAACTTGATTTCAGTGTCGAGAACATTTAATTTGAAAACTAGCACAATTCTACTTGTATGTAAAACAAGCTGTAATTTTACTCTTATGACAGATTAGGGCACCATTTGATAAAAGTTGCCAGTTATGACATCTTGTTAGTCTCTAATAATTTCAATAAAACCATGGGTTCTGCTTGGTTGATAAGCTCGAGTCACTGACTTGTTACCATGGACCTGCTTTGATCGACCTACAACGATTGGTAATTGTGTGGAACTGACAGCTTATCAGGACTGATAACATTTATAAAACCGTGCCCGGATCCTATCAGAAATTATGGCTTTAATCGAAGGGTCCCTCGCTAATGTTAAGGGAATATGAATTGCAGTGCAATCAACTCTCCTTTTCTTATGTTTATCGTCTAATGTGTTATAACGGTAGAAAATGGCAAGCCAAAAGAGTAAATGATGGCAGTGTAAGAGAAAGGTGCATCTTCTGATATGGTGTTATGAACTTATGGAAAAATTACAACGGGTGGTAACTTTCGGGGGCGGGGTTCGGGGTATGGTTAAGGGGGGGGGGGTAGTAATCCGGGTGGTAGTTATCCTGGGGGTAGTTATCCGGGGAGTAATTATCCGGGTGGTAGTTATCCGGGGGTAGTTATCCGGGGGGTAGTTATCCGGGGAGTTGTTATCCGGGTGGTAGTTATCCAGGGGTAGTTATCCGGGGGGTAGTTACCCAGGGGTAGTTATCCGAGGGGGGTAGTTATCCAGGGGGTAGTTATCCGGGGGATAGTTATCCAGGGGGTAGCTGTCCGGGTGGTAGTTATCTGGGGGTAGTTATCCGGGGGGTAGTCATCCAGGGGGTAGTTACCAAGGGGGTAATTATCTGGGGGGTTGATGTCCTAGTTGTAATTGCCATTGGGTGTAGTTGCCCTAGGAGGGTAGATGACCGGGTGGTAGTTGTCCTAGGGGGTAATGGCCCTGGAGGGTGATTGCCCTAGGAGGGTAGTTGTCCGGGGGGTAGTTGCCCTAAGGGGGAATAGACCTGGTGGGTAATTATCCGGGTGGTAGTTATCCGGAGGGTGGTTGCCCAGGGGGTAAGTGCCCGGATACGCTTTTTCTCATGTAATATTAAAAGACGAGTTTTGAATTTATATTTAACCTTCAAATAACCATTTCAAAGAGGCTATCGTCCGGATCGGTTTACACTCTATTACCACTTGGTCTACAGCCAGTTGGTCTAACAGACTGTTTAATATCAGTTGGTCTAATAACCAGTTGGTCTAGTCATCATTTCGTCCAATTACTGTTTGGTGTAATTTTGGTTTAATTACTACATGTATTTGGTCTACAGTCAATTCGTCTAATAATAGCCATTTGGTCTATTTTTGGTCTAACACCAATTTATTTCATCAAATACCGATTTGGTCTATTATGAGTTGGTCTAATTCCATTTTGTCTAATCATCAAATGGTCTAAAATAAAACAAAATATGTCCAATGTAAATTTGGTGTGCACATCATTAATTTTGGTCCATTGCCCAGTTGGTCTAGCCTCTGTCTACCATCATTTAGTCTACACACATTTAGTCTAATAACCATTGATCTTATTGTCATTTGGTCTAATTAGCCAGCCTCCTGGTCTAATCAGGTACCATTTGGTCCAATCATCGTTTCGTCTATATGACCATCTGGGCTATTTTTTTTTTTTTTTTGGGGGGGGGGGGTGGCCTTTTTATTGATGTGTACACCAAATTTATATTGGACAAATTTGGTTTTATTTTAGACCATTTGATGATTAGACGAAAAGGAATTAGACCAACTCATAATACACCAAAAATAGACCAAATGGCTATTATCAAACGAATTGACTGTAGACCAAATAGTAATTAAACCAAATAACAATTAGACCAAACAGTAATTGGACGAAATGATGACTAGACCAACTGGCTGTAGACCAAGTGGTAATGGAGTACGTGTAAACCGATCCGGACGATAGCCTCTTTGAAATGGTTGTTTGAAGGTTAAATATAAATTCAAAACTCGTCTTTTAATATTACATGAGAAAAAGTACCAACGCACCCTTTCGGCAAAACCGGGGGGGTGGGGGGGGGGGAGGGCTTTGGACGAAGGGTGGGGTTCCAGTCAACGCGACGCGACCCAACGCTCCCAACGCACCCTTTCGGCAAAACCGGGGGGGGGGGGGTGGGGCTTTGGACGAAGGGTGGTGTTCCATTAACGCGACGCGCCACCACCCAACCCACCCTTTCGGCACAAGCCATTTTGAAGCACTAAAGTTGGGTTTTTGTGTCATCTGCAAATGGTAAATAATACCTTTAAAGGGCCAATGATGCAGCTGATGCAGAACCGTCGCCTGCTTGTTTTGTTTGGTTGATTTTTTTTTAAGCTCTACTCATGGAGATTGGTCCACTGCTGGCCGAAAAGAGGAAGTTGAACAGAGACAATTTGGAACATCCTCTCCAGCTACGACAACATCGGGGCATAATCTAACGTCAGTATGATTTTCCGTCGTAACATCTCATTGGACGTAAGACATCTGATCAGGTCCGGTACATTTCCGTAACTAATTAACCCGATTGCTCACTCAGGTCAACTCTTTTGTGAAATCGCATACCCTTTTTATTATACCACGACCGTGCCACATGACTGTTTCTCCAATTCATTTACATTATTTAAACGTTTCACCTGTTTTGTATCACCTCGGATCTTGTTTTCATAAGCGGTTTAACCCAATCGCTTCCCTGCTATGTAATCACCCGTCACTGTACTTTCTTTCAAAATAAGGAATCGAACGGGTCATGGACATTTCTTCTTTCGTAATCCCCCATTCGGGCCCCCATTCCCGCTGTGATTTTATCCCGCGGATTAGGGGAGCAGAGGCAGCAGTTACATTCATGTAAATGTAGCAAACAAGGGTCCCGCTTGAGCGTCTATCAATGAAGACTTCCGCCCTCAACGGTAGGATGCACTGGCGCTGCCCTGGCCAAGACCACCACGACACGGTGTGGCCAAAGAGGTTCTATTATAGAACCTCTTTGGGTGTGGCCAAAATGACGGTTAGAACGTCGCAACCAGCAATCGCTATACACTGCAGTGTAAGTTCAGTAATCGAAACTCATATAGGAGTCTGCAATGATAGTGGAGCAGGATGTCCATAGATGTGTTAATCACCACTCCCTTACAACATTCCTTCCTGGTAAATCCTAGCATTGTTAGCATGGCATAAGCAACGCAATTGTGGGAACAAAAGTAGGCCTATCGACCGGAAAGATTTAAAGAATAATCGAAATTCCCCAAATGACCGTGAAGTGAAGCAATAAGCTGTTGCAGAGCTAGTGTGAACTGTTGGGTACTATACAGTAGTGTTGCACATCAAATGATTTTTCTACACGATCAAAGTACCATAAACATCTGATTTGCACCAGTCTGCTTGTGAAATATTCAAAATTTTAACTTTTAATTTAACAAATTAGAAACTCAAGAGAGCTCTCGCAGACAAGCGAGCAAAGGTTGACCTCTTTACAGAAGCTGCACAAAAAGGTAGGTGGCATGAAAGCAATTCTTATCGAAATAATAATCGTTTCCAAATACGTCAGTTACCAGACCGTAAATATCAGAGAGCAGAGAAAACAAATGGACTAGTAGACATTTGAATCTACCAATCTCTTTCTGCCTCTTGTTCCTGTCTTCCTTTCTGACAACTCAAATCTATTGTTTGGTTCTGTTTTTGTTTTATTTTTGTTTTTGTTTTTGTTTTTGTTTTTGTTTTAAATCTCGAGGGGTAGGTGAGTGAAATGCCATAACACAGACAAAACTCTGACATACGCTACAGGGGCCGCGAAACTGGAGGTGGGGGGGGGGGCATCACCCCCAACACACATTTTTGGGGCTCTTCAACAAAAAACAAGAAAAAAAATCACAAATAGATAACATCAAAAAGCCATAACTCCCCAAGCAAGGGTTGTGACGAAAAATCTTTCCCTCAGGTCGAGATGGGGGGGGGGGGGGAGATGTGTGATCAGTGTTACCATTCAGGATTGACCCGGAGCACCAATCAGTACGTTAATTAATATATTCTTTTCATTTTCGAAGGCGTTTTATGGTCGACTTACTCTAGAGCGTATCTACTGTATATTATGCGTCAGGGATTTCGTATCATTTATTGATTGGTATTGATTTTCATTCGCCTTTTATGTAACTGTTTTTCCACTCCACAAAGCGAAGGGAATGATGCTATAACGGGCCTATATGCACCCCTATCACACACTTACAAAAGCATTCCCGCATGTAATGACCTGTTCTTCGCTGAAAATTTTCCACTATAAATTCTCAGTGCAGCATTCACGCGTTCAGCGAGTGAGTGAGTGTGTGTGTGTATGCGGGTGTCTGCGTGCGTTTTTTTCCCCTGTTTTTGTTTTTGTTCTTTTTCTTTTTGGGTATGACCAGTATGTGCCTTGGGATGTGTATTGTCATTACTAGAATCTTCAAATGCAACAACGATTTTTCTTTTTAACATATTTTGTATTTTTTCATTTTTATCCTAAATCAATTTCATTAACCTTCCATGCAAAATATATATATTTTTTATATGCTCTTCAATAATATTTCTTCCTTGTCAATTCATGCAAAATGTGTATAAAGTAAATGATGCAATGGTTCATATTTCTCATAGTCTCACTCTTTATACTTTAACTTGGTTATTTCCCTTAGTAAAGCCTATACTAAAGATATGCTCTACCCTATCATACCCATGTTGTCCTTAATACCCTTACTTAGATATCCTGACCTTATTTTGTATGTTTTTTCCCTTAAATACATATATATTTTTTTATTGGGTAAACCTGGAAATACATGAACTAATCTGAGAAACCAAACGTCAATTGCTTATTAAGTTTTATTCATGGTAGAATCAGTTTGATGAAATGACGTGAAATAATACAAAGAGAACACAGAGGATATAGATATTGACATATTATTCACGCATGAAGGCATTCTGTCCAAAACTCAAAATTGAATCTAAACTACCGTTTGTGTTGCTAGAAGTTTGTATTCCAGCCGCAGGTCTTGTAAAACTGAAATTAGCGACTGTATCCCTTGCACTCCTTGAGCTCCTGATCAACAGAAACATATTTCGCTTGATCAGCGCTTTTCTCTCCGAAACATTTAAAGACGTCCCACTTTTCGCTGAGGTACTCCCTCTCAAACACAAAGGAAGCGACATAGGACACCAGTATGGACGTGAGCAGCGAAACGAGCATGCATAGCGTGCGAAACGGGAATCGCTGCCCATACTCCTCATCGTAGAACGGGTAGTGAATGAGGGCGGGCAACTTCAGTGCAGGCTCACCTCCGGCCAGGCGGAGAAACAGGCCCAAAGTGAAAGCCGTGAACGACCCGTACGTGTTGGACTTGTCCACGTGGATGACGCACAGGAGCTGGGGGAAGAGGATGACGTAGACGAAGTCGGAGCAGAGCACGAAGAGGGCATAGATGGATGATACGGTCAGAGCCATGATGGTAGCGACTACGGTCACGACGATCACGAACAAGCGCATTAGCCACATCAGTTCCCTCTCAGATGCCTGCAGATGATTGGAGCCGTTCAGAATTTAGTGATACTTATTAGTAGATTAAAGGGATGGTATAGTTTTGGTTGAGATGGGGATTCAGGTTTTAACTTTTTCTGAGATAATTACAAACCGCTTATATGAAATATTAAAGAGCGTACAATTCTAAGAGGAATTCACAGTTTATTTTATGAAAATCGCTTTTGCGATGGCTGAGATATAAAAAACAAAGTAAAACAAAGTGGTCCTAATAAAAGGTGGATCCCCCCTTTTATTAGAACCACTTTGTGTTTGAATACCTCAGCCAATACAGAACTAATTTTCATCAAATAAGCTTTGAATTCCTCTTAGAATTGTATGCTCTTTAATATTTCATATAACTGGTTTATAATCACCTCGCGAAAAGTTGAAATTGAATTCTCATCTCAACCAAAACTATACCATTCCTTTAAGCCTACTCACGTGCCACATGGTGTCAAATCGATTGCATAATTTCATTGCGTTTCAGTGTGATTTAATTTGAGGAAAAAATTGAATTCTTCAGAGCAAATGACCTCGTGTCTTCCGACCATTAGTCCCATTCATAGCCATGAAGACCAAGTGTCTTGCTTACAGACATTCACAGAAACCAAAACCCAAAGAGAAATGTGGATTGAGTGAAAGCCGCAACATTAGTAGAATGCATCAGTGAAAGTTTGAGGAAAATCGGACAATCGATGCAAAAGTTGAGAATTTTTAAGGTTTGGGTGTTGGAACGGCTGAATGAGGCGACTGCTAGAGGTTATGACGTCATGTGTGGACAACAATATAAGAAAATACAAAAGGAATTCCACAAAATTTTTACTTTTCTAGCAAAATGAAAGAGCACTTGACTAACCACTCTCAGAAAGCAGGGGGAAAGCTACCCTAACATAATATGCCACTATCAAGTTGATGGAATGTGTTATTTTCATTAAATTTTTTTTTTTGTGGAATTCCCTTGATATTTTCTTTATATTGTTGTCCACACATGATGTCATAACCTCTGGTAATCTCCTCATTCAGCGGTTCCAACACCAAAACTTTAAAAATGTATAACTTTTGCATCGATTGTCCGATTATCTTCAAACTTCACTGATGCATTCTACTAATGTTGCTGCTTTCACTCAATCCACATTTCTCTTTGGGTTTTGGCTTCCTTTAAGCATGTCAACACTGAGAACCATTGGCCCCTTCCACTCACCCATCACAAAAGCTACAGTTTCATACTCAAGATACATAGCCTCTTCAGAAAAGCAGTATTCATTCCAATGCCCTCTGCTGGAATAACATTACCCCTCCCAAGTTCCAAGTACCCATTCACCTAGATGTATGTGTCCTTCAACTAGGACATAATTAAATTTGTCCTACAAGTTTGTGATTTTTGTTTTCCTTTGAAGGTGGGGCCCATTGTGCGTCGGGCAGAATTTAAACTCACGTTATCCAATGTAAGACGCTAAGGCCCTGTTGCATCAGAAGATGAAATCAAACATAAGTCAGAAAATAAAACATATGTCTCTGAATACTCAGTTCTGATTGGCTGGTATCTGACTTATGATTGATTTACTGATTCATGTTTGATTGCATCTTTTTATGTATAACAAGGGCCCACGCAGATCCTTCTTTTCCACAATATCCCAATGCTTCTATTGAATGTTGGCTGTTGGAAAAATCTTATTCTTGGGACATACTCATGGCGTCATGATTTTTTTTTCTCTTCCTGGGATGCGAATGAAATACATTGTACACACCGTGCATATACTTAGTACTCTCACCACCAGTATCTCATGGTTCATAACGATTGCAAATGACAATCTTGCCTGTGATCAAGGGCTGTGATATGGTCCTAGTGTGGGAGAAGTCGTGGGGAGCTTAGAAAGATACGATATAACTCAATCGTTCATAAAAAAGGAGAGACATTTATCATTTCTGACGGTTATTATCGCGATAACACTGACTCTAAGATTGTAATAATCCTAGTAATAGCTAGCTTCGTACATTGGGTCTGAAGATGTTGCGGTAGATGTTCCGCGTCCACATCGAACTGGTGGAAAGAATCGAAGAGTCCGTGGACGACATGACGGCGGCCGAGATGGCGCCGAGGCCCAGAAAGGCCACGAAGGGCGGGGTCAGGTACTGGATGACTGCTGGGAGGACGATGTTCGGCTCCTGGTATGGATCTGTCACGTTCAGGTCGATTCCCGTCATTCCCCATTCTGGAGGGTGGATGGATATCAGTGAACAAAAAGCAGTTAGATGCTAACATCTTAAACTGTAAAACCAGAAATATTCGCGGCATGGAATTTTCGCGCATTGCTACTGGCATTCAGTGCATACAATGTAGACAAGAACTTTTGAGTGCATCTTAACTTTGCGAATCCTGGCTATCCTCGCGAAATTCGGAGAAAATTTAATTCACGCGAAAATTGTTCTTTTTACAGCATTATGATATGTGTGTGGGGGAATGTTGATGAGTAATCTTAACTGAATGCAGTCGTCTACTGTTCGCAGACGGATATATGCATCAAAAAGCTAACAATAAATAAGCAGCACACTTATCATTTTAAATTTAATGTCATCAGTTTCGAGCTGTAAGTTGTTAACTTTTCCAAATTAGTGGGGCGGGCTGAGGTTAAGTGGCATTTCTCAATGAATCTAATTGTTCTCTAATTTCATATCTTAAAAGAATATGATGGAAAAACACTAATGATAAGAGGACGGGGGATATATTCTTTGTGTGTCATTCCATTAGCTTCTGTTGATTGTACGTTTGCTCCGGAAAAAAAGTCTCATGTTTTTCTTGGTTCCATGACATTT
This sequence comes from Diadema setosum, assembly GCF_964275005.1. Classification (NCBI taxonomy): domain Eukaryota; kingdom Metazoa; phylum Echinodermata; class Echinoidea; order Diadematoida; family Diadematidae; genus Diadema; species Diadema setosum. Next base: position 27,872,454 of record NC_092685.1, on the reverse strand, counting down.
TGCTCCTCTGACAATTGCTCCAATGATAATATCTAAAGCTGAAGCTAAAGCCAAACGTAAAACCTATACTCACAAACGTATTAATTGTGGAATGATATTCCCCTTAACGTAATTTCTGTGACAAGTCGATGGATTGTGTGTGTGTGTGTGTGTGTGTGTTTTTCAAAAAATAAAGTTTTGTGAAATTCTCTTTATATTTGCTATATAATCGTTCTACATAATATGTGACATCATAAACTGCAGGAGTCTTCTCATCCAGCAGTGACTGCGCAGATATTTCATAACTTTCATAACTTTTGAACGGATTGTCCAATTTTCCTCAAAACTTTCGATGGTGTGTTCTACTAACATTGCAACATTATTCATACAATCCAAATGTATACGAAAGTGAACTTGTCCTTTAAAATAGGCTGCAGCCACAGAAGCGCACTCACCCGTACTTGCCCCAACAGCACCCATAACGTAAGCAGGTACGCTCATCACAAGACAACCGAAGGCCGCTATGATTGTCGAGTACTTTGCCTGAGTGGGAGATTTGGCGGACAGAGCCCTCTGGTAGTAGGCCTGCCATGGTACACCACCAAAGATCTGCAAAATACCACAGACACACACACACACACATGACGATACACACACACACACACATAAAGACCAACAAAGAAACCACAACGATGTAAACCAACCTAAAATAGTAATACGCAACATCAATTTCGTTTTGTTCACCTAGCATAATCATGTTACCCCGTTTAAGTCCAAACATGCAACCGCTCGTTTAATTCTATCATACCATAAAGATTTAAAGTAATATCAAATATTATGCGATTCAATGTGTACTGCCTCCAGTTCAATAGGTCTATACTATGAACAATGGCGATATTGTTGTGAGAGGTTCAAACGATCGAAATTAGGCAAGTTTCCGCCGATCCATCCCCTTCTACTGCCATCAATTTTCCTTTCGTCTTTTCAAGCACGCATTCTTTATCTCTTTATTAATCAGGTCGTATAGATATCCATTCTCTCGTATAGATCATCGCAAGTGTTTAACTGATGGGAGATTTATTCAGTGAGGTATGAAATAAAACGAAAAGAATAAAAAAGGAGAGTATAAGAGCGGGAGAGAAGGGGGAGGAAGGAGAAGGGAGTATACTCCCTCTCTCCTGCTCTTACATAGCTGTGATGCTTTGATAGTGGGTGCTGTGGCATACTGGTTGTGTATATAAGACTCCCGACTCTCGATCGGAGGACCCGAATTCGATTCCCGCCTAGTGCTTACGTCCTTGGACAAGATGTTTTTACCAACGATGTCCCTGTCGACCCAGGTGTATAAATGGGTATCTGGCAACGCTATATAGGGTAGTAATAATGGCAGGGCCCTCTGGTAGAGCAGGGGCAAAGCTGAAAAGGCTACCCTGGATAAAGAAGACGATCGGTCATTATCATCATAATCACCATCATTAATTTCGTTTTATTTCATATCTTCCTGAATAGAAGGAGGGAAGGAGATGGAGAGAGAGGGAGAGAGAGAGAGAGAGAGAGGGGGGGGGGGGGGCGTGAAGGGAGAGGGCAGAATAAAGTTGGTGCACGTCTGCGATTCGATTTACCAAGAGCATAACGATGTCGAACCACACTCCAGCATCCCGAGGGTTCAGCTGACCCAACCAGCTATCCTTGGTCTCTCCCAGGGAAGTCACGGCGTCGTTGGTCAGTGCAAAGGGTAGGCACAGCCACTGGAAGAGGGTAAAGAGTTCCAAAAACATCGAAGTTGACGACATTCGGAAAGCTGATGACCGGTTGTTGTGCAGTGGTACAGGTCTGCCAAACAACATTCTTCCGCCCCACCTTCAACTTCTCATTCATCTATTTCATTCATCCAATCATTAAACTTACCAGTACAACCTTATATTTATTTCATCTTTCTGTCCAATATTACATATAGTTATAGAATTAGATATCTTCTAATACAGCATATGAAAGCCATCAACCAGTCTGCCTACTCTGATACTAGTGGAAAATTGAGCAAAGAAAATGGGATTCCATCGGGATTCGAACCCGAGACCTCCGGACTCCCGGTGCTCTACCGACTGAGGTATAGAAAGCGCTAGTTCAGTGTTCGTCCCAGAAACCCTAAATTTTCAATGCTCGAATGGTCAGAAGCTATATAGCAGTGTGTTTGTATCTGACACACACGTACACACTTGAACCTGGCATAAACACGAAGGATGATTCAACTTGGGGATAAATGCGAGGGATCACGGAAGTGATGCAGCTCTTTGATACAATGTACTATTCAGCTTTTTGATACTATTCAGTTATCTTCCTCTCAATTTATCCCGGCCTCCACTTCACCTGTGGGTCATCTTATCTTGTTCATTCCGTCTCATCGCATCTTATCATGCTCTCCCCTCCCCTCTGCTTTCGACATGACCACACTGAATGTCATGACGACTTCATTTTGCCAGATCTATGAAGCACTTCATCCTTTGATAATCTATTCTCTCCTTATCCGTCCTCCCCTCCCTCCCTTCCTCCCCCCTTCCTCCCCCTCACTCTTCATGCATTTTTTTTTTGTGTGCATTTTCTTGAGATTCAAAGAAGAGGCGTGATGCTGTTGCCATGGCAATGGACGCCAACCATCCTTTCATTTCTTGTGTGTGTGTGTGTGTGTGTGTGTGTGTGTGTGTGTGACTTCCGGCAACACTGCATAAACGCGTGAGCATCTCAGTCACTTTTCTGTGAAACTGGAATCTAAAACTTTCAAGCACTTTAATATTCAAATGTGTTAGGACAATGACATGGCAACCTCATCATCAGGTAAACCTATCCCAAATACTTTTCTCTATTCACTGATACAGATCTGCCTTGGTATCTTGCTTTCTTCTAAACTAAGCGACAGGCTACTGCAAAACAGCAACAACAACAACAACAACAACAACAACAACAACAACAACAACAACAACAATCAAAGAAAAACAGTTCTACTACTATAGAGGTTATTGTCATGCAGTTATAGAAAGTGTAATGAATGTTCAGAATTTGCTCTTTTGTAATTGCAGAAAATATCTTAGATGTATTATGATGTAGGCTATAAGCACAGTCTGCAAGAATCTTCCGCGTCTTAAAGGAGGCAGACTTAACCAGAAGAAGATGAAGAAATATTGTATTCAATGGCACCATTCTTTCATAGTTAATCTGCCAAATCCAACCAATCGCGTACAAGTAAAAACGTAAAACCGTCAGGATGTGTTTATTTCAAACTGAAAAAAACAAAGATATGAGTGATTATCTTTTAGTGATCGTGAATTCTGTAATCTCATTGGTCAATCAACCACTGAATATATCCCGTATTCCGTGGATATGACGTCATGATACTGTATTATACAACGTCCAAGTAGATCCTTGTAATTTGATTGGAGGATTGTTGGTGACGTGATATTAAATAAGTACTCCATTCAACGCGCCGTGCAATTTTGGTTCTATTTTTGCGTGCAACTTGGTTCGATTTTTTCGTTCTATTCCACGGTTCGAGAAATTGGACGGTACTGCGTGTACTGTGTGTTGCATATTGAGGATCGCATGCAGCTAGGGCAGGTACGTGTGCGGTACATGCATGCGCGTACGTAGGCCTACGTAGTGCTAGTGTACGTGTATGAGCGCTAGTATAGCTGTGACCTGTATCTATACACTGATTGCACAAGCCAGAAAGAGAATCGCAGTGGATCCACATGCAAGTATGGCTATATTTTTCATACATATATAGACTTCTAGGCCTACTTAGACCAAAAAGATCTACTTGGACGTTGCATAAATCAAATAGTGTATGGTCTTTACTCGTGCAATGGAACGAGATTTCGCACTCGGTGAAAGATGAGGCGCACTATTCAACTCGGCTTCGCCTCGTTGAATAGAGCGCCTCAATCTTTCACCTCGTGCGAAATCTCGTACCATTGCACTCGTGACCATTCACTATTTGAATATTACACAGCCAGCTGCGCGTGTACCAAAGACGCTTATAGGAAAGTGCGCGCTAATCCTGTACAAAACAAATGGACAGCGCGCGGTCCTCAAGCGTATTGCGCACATAACCTGAGACCACTAGACGCTTGATAAACAACAGCAACTTATCTGGCTACTGCATGCACTGCAGTATCTTATGGCTTGTACGTGTACAGTATGCGCGCATCGCATGCAGTAATCAGCTCGCTCGCGAGACGTAGGCCGGCCTAAGTCAACATGGTCATGGCTGACAGCCGGCGATTTCAACATCATTCACGAGAGGAAATCAGCGAGAAGAAGGTTAGCACTTAACTAAAAGATAAAATCGTTACCCCCTGCTTGTTCTTACGAAATACGGGAAATATCTACGGTCTGGTGCTATATTCCATTCGGCCTTCGGAATGGAATATGGCACCAGACCGTAGATATTTGCCCGTATTTCGTGAACAAGCAGGGGATAACTAATATTACCAGGCCACAGAAGATGAGACAGAGTTGTACAACATCTGTGTACGCCACGGAGTAGAGACCGCCGAAAAACGTGTAGAACCCCGCGATGCAGGCCGATATGATAACAGCTAAATCTTGGTTCATGTCTATGATCACAGCAATCGTTGACCCTTTGGAAAACATGGGTACAAAAGTACAATCGATCTTTAATTTAGATTGTTGTTAAAATATGAAAGTAATAAAAAATCAGTCATACAATATTGATGCAAACACAAACAAAGGGAAGGTGACCAGAAATGAATATGATTTATTATATTTTCTTCCCTCATTTTTTCACTAATATTAATGCAACTTACAATTATGAGAAAGACGGCAAATTTAACTATAAAAATGTGAAGTGCATGAATTGGTATAGTATGATTGACATTACTCATGTATACACAGCACAATACTTATACACATCCAATATTTGGGGCTATACTGCCAAATTCTTATACAATGGCAGGATATTTTGTGATACAAGTGAACTATACGTATGCATCAAACAATGTCAAGTGTGATAATTCGAACATATTTTAAATCACTGCTCCCAATGTAAACAGTTATTCGATCATTTTCTGTCCCATTCAACGCCTATCCGTATGCCAGAGCTCCACACTAACTTTTATTATGGTGGCCCGATTGGGCCACCAGTAGATATCATTGTTTTTTACTTTTTGATGGCCCAAAAATAAAATCTGGTGGCCCGAAAAAAAAATCAAGAAAAACATAAGAAAAAACTACATCTAAACATAGAAAAATAAATATTAAGTATTACTGAAGTGATGCAGGCATCATGTCTAAAATAAATGAATAGAAAATTCAATCATCTTACCGTTATTCTGAGTTCTAAGATTTAGCAAATAGGCTTATAGATTATAATGAATGTTATTGCTATTTACTTTCGAACATAAAAGCAAACATCAGACATTTATTTTATCATCGTAAGGAGTTGAATATTATTGTTATTCATTTCTGAACGTCAAAGGGATCATTCGACGTTTAATTTAGCATTTTCCGGAGCTGAATGTTATTGCTATTTACTTTCGAACGTAAAAGCAAACATCCAGCATTTATTTTATCATCGAACGGAGTTGAATACTATTGTATTCATTTCCGAACTTCAAAGCAAACATCAAACGTTAATTTAACCATCGAACGCATCTAAATGTTACTGTTATTCACTTCGAAATTTAAAAGCAGACATCCGACAGTTACTTATGCATTGTACGGAGTAGAATATTACTGCTATTCACTTCCGAACGTAAAAGCAATCATCTGACTATTATCTGAATATTACCGATATTCATTTCCAAAATTAAAAACAAACATCTGACATTTATTTTAGCATCTTACGGAGCCGATTGTTACCGCTATTCATTTCCAAAAGTAAAGGTAAACATCCGACTTTTTTGGTGGCCCGATCGGGCCATTAAAATCTTCATTTCTGAAATTTTGGTGGCCCGACGTGCGTTTTTGGTGGCCCCGGGCCACCGGGCCACCGGGCCGCCGTTAGTGTCGAGCCCTGCGTATGCGCTGCAAACTGTTATTACTACTAATGCTGCCTTGAATGAGAATTGCAACTAAAGTTTAGTTAAAAGTCGTGATTAAGAAAAGAAAAGAGTCAAATCGTATAAACAGAACAGTGAGAATTTGACCTAAATGAGATAATAGATTTAGTTAATAGATGATTAAGAAGTACCACTTATTTCATAAAACATTTCTCGAACATTCAGTGTGCATAATTATGCAAATGAGTGAGTTGATAATGTCATCCCCTCAAAACTTGCCATATAGTTTGTACAGAAATTCTTGATTTAAAAAAAAAAATTAAACAAAACATTTACCAAAGAACAAAGGAGCAATACAAAAGTGCAATAGTTGCATATAAGAACAAAAAAGGCTGTACATGATTTCGATTCAACAAGGAAGTAGGAGACCGTCAGCATAAGCAAGGCTTGATGGGCTGATGGCTTCATTGGGAATATATTGCTCGGGTTTGCCTCGCACAAAAGGCTTTTTTTTTTTTTGTCGATTGCAATAGTTTGTTACAGTGGAAGAAAGTGTGAGTGTGTGAGTAAGTGCTGTGCAAGTGCAGTAAACGTGTAAAACGTATGATCAAAATAAGAAAGAACATCACGCATGAATGAGGAATGAGGAAAAAAAAATAGACGTCTTACCAAGAGCGGACAATATGGCGGCACACCAGAGCAGTTCGCCCATTAAGGCGGGAAGGAAGAGGATACCACCCATACGATCCCCGTACTTGATCTGGAATGGGTCGATCATGGTGACGTATTTTGCCGCTCGCATCTTTTCCGCAAAGAATATTCCATCTAGCAAGCAGAATGTTGTGTGTAGGAGTGTGAGAGATAGATTGAGATAAATAGATAGACAGGTACACGGATGGATTGATAAATAGATATGTAGACAGACAAATAGATAGATGGATTTAGGGATGGATAGATAGATAGATAGATAGATATATCTATTTATATTTACATGCACAACATATTTCATACGGGTATATCTCTTGGCAACGAAGTCTTACGTAACACAACATCGTTGTTCATATAGTCGGCTGGTCGTTGCCCTATAAACTGTCCAGTTCAAACTTTTGCACATGTGTTTATGGGGGCTGCAAAGTTGCACCCTTTTTAAAGGGTGCTCACCTCTTATGAGGTGTTCGACTGGTATTTATCCCGAGGTAAACAATTCTGTCTTCACTTCTCTCCCGAATTTTCTCCCCTCTTTTTGCCTTTTTCCTAACAGTGTTCTGGACAAATGAGTTTCCATTCTTCCTCATTCATACTTACCTAATTCACAACATTTGGTGTATTCCAATACACAATATGAATTTTGATCATACTATATGCGACCAAAATGTTGTAAATCATTAGAGTGATTATTATACAATAGAAGAATTCAATGATGAATTTTATTCTTTACATCATTAGAGATATTCAGATATTTCAAACGATGCAAATAAAAATTGTTCGAATTGTTTGAGTTTAATCCACATAAATGCGAGAAGTCTTAATAAAAAAAGATTGATTCTGTAGAGTTACTGCTGTCATCCGTAAAAAAATATCCTTTTTCAATTATAGAATAACAGAATCCTGGCTTAACGCAAATTCACCTCCTTTATTTAGCATTCCACATTATCAGTGTTTGCGTTTGGATCGCCGTCACGGGAAGGGGGCGGTGTTGCGCTTTATGTTCATTCTCAGTATGATTTTAAATTAAGAACAGATTTACAGATAGAGAACAGTGAATCCTTATTTATTGAAATACTGCAAAAACATACAAAGAATATTGTTCTAGGAATAATATATAGACCACCTGGTAATTCTGCAGATAATTTTTTTTTTTGGATAAATTTGAATTATGTTTAGATAATATAACACGTGAATATAAGTATGTTTATTTGATGGGTGATTATAATATTGACTTACTGAAAATGGATGCAAATACCTCACAAAAATTTGTTGGCATCTTTAATTCGTATGCTCTTTATTCCCACATCTACAGAGCAACTCGCATTTCGACAACATCACAAACTCTCCTTGATAATATATATTTTCAAATATACCTCATGACACTTGTTCAATGGAATTTTGTATTATGACATTTCAGATCATTTACCGATATTCACTATCATTGACCAGCCTACATTTTACGCCGCCTGTACCCCAACTTAAGAAAATGTATAGGAAAGAAACTCCCATGAATATTGAGTTATCAATTTCTGATTTGATAAATGAAGACTGGACAGAGGTGTTTCATCAGTCCAATACTGTCAGGGCCTATGATATATTCACATCTACGTTAACGGATTTATATGAGAAAAATATACCGTTAGCCCTCACAAACACAAATAGAAAAAATAGAAAACCTTGGGTACCCAAAGGTATAATACAATCCATAAAAACCCATAATAAATTATATAAATTAGCGTTAAAGAGTAAATCATAATCTCAATATTCAAAATATCATTTTTATATTATTTTAGTTTTTTATTACTCACGGAAAATTGAATCATATAAGATTGATATAAATGCGCTTTAGAATACAGTTAATGTTTTACTGGGGAAAAAAAAATCTCATAACGACAAATGTGATTTATAATAATGTTGATGATGAGCTGGTAAACGAACCACTCAAAATCGCAGAAGAATTTAATACGTATTTTGTTGAGATGGGTCCTCGTCTTGCCTCTACCATAGATTCGGGTAATGCTCATTTTACTCAATACTTACCGTCATCTCCCGAAAATTCTTTATTTCTTACTCCCACAAATCGTTATGAAATTATTAAAACAGTCAAGGAACTTAAGACGAGCCATTCTAAAGGCTATGATGGGTTTAGTGTTAACCTTGTTAAGCAGATAATAAACCATATAGCCGACCCATTATCTCATATCTGTAATTTATCGCTTTTTTCTGGTCAATTCCCAAACTCATTAAAGATAGGCAAGGTTATACCAATTTACAAGAAAGATGACTCGTCTCGAATGAAGAATTATCGTCCAATTTCTTTTCTTACTGCCTTATCAAAAATGTTAGAAAAGATTGTGCATAAAAGACTTTATGGGTTTCTGAATGATAATGCATTATTAGTTCCTAATCAATTTGGTTTTAGAGAAAAAAAAAACATTTTACTGATTATGCAATAGTCAATTACATGATCAAATTATTGAATCGTTTATGAGAAAAGAACATGTTATCGGGATTTTCATGGATCTGAGCAAGGCATTCGATACCATAGATCATAATCTCTTATTGTATAAAATGCAGAAATACGGTATCCGCGGCCAAGCACTAAACTGGTTTTAAGATTATTTACACAACAGAAAGCAGTATGTGTTTTATCAATCGACTGAGTCCAATAAACAAAACGTTCTCTGTGGTGTCGCACAAGGATCAATTTTAGGACCTTTGTCGTTTTTGATATATATAAATGATTCAGTGCATTCATCTTCGTTACTTAACTTTATTTTGTTCGCAGATGACACGCGCATCCTCTTTTCTCATAAAAACCTACATACACTCACTACAGTTGTCAATTCAGAATTATTAAAGGTTTCAGTGGTTTAAGTGCAATAAATTATCATTGAATATTGAAAAAACGATTTTTTTTTTCTTCAGAAATAGCCATACACCAATGGACGATAACATGTTATATACAGATGATAAGCAATTGGATCAAAAGTCTTGTGTAATTTTTTTTTTGGGTAACTATCGATTCACACCTAACATGGTCCGATCATATACACCGAGTTTATTCAACAATATCAAAAAATATCTGGATCCTCTGGAAAGTAAGAGAACATCTTACCAAACATGCCCTTCAAATTCTTCATAATGCGCTCATATTACCCCACATCACCTACTGTAATATTGTGTGGGGGAAATGCGGTGTTAACAAAATAAAGTCGATATTGTTATTATACATGGCAAACAGCAATATTTATGTATAAATATACTAACAATCAGCTCCCTGAATTGTTTAAAGATATGTTTATTTCATATTATAGTATTCATTCATATCCTACCCGTCATGCAACAGATTATCATTTGGAAAACCCTAAACTCATTATAATTCCATTAGACATCATGTATGGAACACATTGAATGATGACCTTAAATGCAGTTCTTCTCTACAATGTTTTAAATCATCTTATAAATATGTTCTTCTCGCAATGTACCACTCGAATTAGAAATTACGCTTTTGTTTTATTGTTCCCAACTCCTGAACGCTGTATCTCATCGCTTTTCTTCTCTTCTCTCTTTCCTCTACTCTTCCTATTCGGGTACCTTATTCTCGGGCTTTTTTTATTTTGTTATGTCCTTCTTTCGTCTTTATACATTCCACCTTGTGTTGTCCTTTTTGGTCAAATGACATGTGAAATACTTTAAAGATTTACATTATTTGTTCAGTATATGTGTGTATAATTGTTCCGTTCCTTCCTTTAGTTAAATACAAAACAAAAAATGTTCCAACGCATATTATGTTCAGAGGCCGTTGTCCAAGTCAAGCGTTTTGCTTATTGATAACGGTCTCCTCCACCTGTACACTTAAAGATCTGTCATGATATTTATGTATTATTTCACATGATTATATATTTGTAATGCGACATTTTGTTTATATTTTCATGACTTGTGAATAGTATGTTCGATATTGTTATACTTATCTTCTGTTATGTACAAGCGGAGAAATAAAACTTACTGAAACTAAAACTGAATATACAGATCGATAGATAGATTGATGGATGGATATATACATAGACAGAGATAGAGAGAAAGAGAGAAATAGAGAGGGAAAGTGAGGGAGGTATATAGCGTGAGCAATTAAAGAAAAAATTCCAGGTTGACTTCAATGAAGAAAAATCAAATGATATGAATAAAGTGAATCTATGCTGGTAAAAGTAGGGAAAGACTGGAATGTCAAATGCTTTAACCATAATGGTAGCAACCATTATAGGACTATACAAATTAGATGAGGTGATATTCTCTAGTCTCAATATGCCATTGTTGTTTGCACTCTCATCTTCAACACTAACTTCCGTTCATAAAAATTAAGTGGCAATAAAGAAATCGAATAATTACTCTAAGTTATACATTGTATACATCTCATCAGTTCCCAGGGAATTTCCCCTTAATATTTTCCAAGCCCTTATAAAAAAAATCATTGCATGACTGTTTGTGTTTTTTTTTTTTTGATGGGATGCTGCACACAAATCATTTTTTTTAAAGACATGATTTACCATTCGCAGATGAAACCCAGCATTATAGTGCTTTGAAATAGTTCTAAAATGTGAGTTAAGGATCGAAGCAACCACTGTAAAAATTTGAATCGGTAAAATCGAGGTTTAGTACTATTGAGTATACAAAATGTGAACAATAGTTATTATAAAAATGCTTCCAGCCTAAACTCTCTACAGTTACGGTTCATTGAGAAAAGACAGATAATTCTCCTTATATTTTAAGCTGTATCATTGCTTTATCGCGAAAATTTTATATGATAGGATGTTTTGTGGTACGACAGACCTACACATACGCATTAAATGTCATATTTTTTTTTTTTTTAATCACTGTTCCCAAATATAAACATGACCTTTAAGCGGATGAAAGGCAGACCTCTTGGCACAAAGCACAGTGAGACGAGACACTCTATTCTTACGTTTTATTCGTACATTTAGTATTGCAAGGCGACTCACTGATGATGTAGCTGATGCTGTAGCCCCAGGGTGCTTGTGCCCAGACGAGGCCCCATCCTGGGGTAAATACAATCTCAGCCGTGCCGTTAATGTAACCTCCTCCAACCCAAGTGGCTACAAAGATAAAGAAAAAAAAAAAAAAAAAAAAAACAACTAATACATATTGTAACTTAATAAAACGCAACTGTTTTCTCCTGTGTTCTTTTGTCTGTCCCTTTGCCCGTCTTTGTTGCCGTTCTGTAAGAGTGCATGGTTTCAAATATGACACTAAAAACTCCCTGAAAACTTTAAACGAGTGTATGTCGTTCTGAACATAATCAATCCCATCATCTTCTCTTCTTTTTTCATAATTCCTTTCTATATCTTAAATGAAATTTGTCTGAGTAGTTATCTGATAAGGACGAAAAGGCATCCATCGTTCAATTCAGTTATACCTTATTTCATCAAACAATAAGTGATATATTTTACAAAGAATTAAATTTGACAAATTGTATCGTTTTACAATATTTGTAAGGCATTATACAAAGTAATGTACGAGAATGTACTATGATGAGAGAAACATTGTATACTTTGCAATGGTGACAAAAATTGAATTCAGCTACCGAAGAAAGTGATCTACTGAAAAGCGGAGCTTGGAAGAGGTTAAGCACCCTATGAACAATGTGCAAATAACAAAAATATCCAAACCTTATCCATGTACACTTCGAGCAATTGATAGCTAATATCATGATAATGATGCAGGTAATATAAAAGCACATTGCAGACAGTGCGTGTTTGAAAGTACTGAGGAAATGCAAACATGAAATGAGATATCACTGTTATGGCTGCAGTCACCATTCGTTCAGCGTATGTACCAGGAAATATGCTGACAAAAACAACAACATGCATGGTCATGCCCCCCTGCCCAAAGGGAAAAAAAATGAATGACAAACGTCCGAAAACGACTGCAAAAACCTATATTCATCTTGCGTATAATGTAGCGTGAAAATAACAAGAAGACATTAATATATTGTTCAGACTACAAATTTGTATTTCGGTCAAAAACCTCAATCGCTTTTACTCGGCTGTCATCATCTTTCCAACAAGGGGCGTCGATTCGGAGTCATGATGGGGGGAGGGGGGGGGGCGAGGGGGACTTGGAGGATATGTGCGAGAAAACCGAGCAACCGAGCAAGGTGAGGGTGTGGGAGGGGGTGTCCTCTCTCCATCCCCCCTCCACCCACAAGAGAGGAAATTTTGAATTTCAGAACTAAACTTAAACGATCTGGTGCACACTTTGTGTTGTGGTGAATATTGTGTGTGTTTTTCAATAAGAAAGTTAGAAAAAGAAATATGAAATGTGAAATATGAATGGCTTAAATCGCAGCATCTCCACCTCTTGTTCAGCGTATGCGTCATCATAGTGTACTAAGTCTATAGAGAGGTGGACGGAGTGGGGATGGATTCTAAAAACGCAAAACTTTATTACTTTTGAGGCAGATTCTTTTCTTACGCATAAAGTGGGAATGGGAATAGGAAGGTGAATGAACAGAACGGAATGGTAAATGCCTGAGAGCTTTTGTGTTTTCAGAATTTAGATGAAACGATCTGATGCACGCTTTTTGTCGAATATTCAGAAACTTGTCAATCCTGCTACATTGTGTACTAAGTCTATGGATGGGAACCGAGTAAGGAAGGGTGTGTGGGGGGGGGGGGAGGTTTTCCCCTCCAACACGAGGAAGCTTTCGAATTGTAATAATTGCAATTCAACGACCTAATGCACATCTGTGGGAATATCTGGAAAACTGTCAATCGTAAAAGTGTAGCAATAGTCTATGCAAGGAGGGTAGCCAAGGGCAGGGAGAGGGTGTGGGAGGATATATCCCCAACGCCTCCCATACGAGTAAGCTTGTGCATTTTTAGAATTGATATGAAATGATGTACAGAAATTTTTGATGGAATATTTGGGAAATTGTCAATAAAAAATTATACAACATCTATGAAACTTGAATATTTGTCTAATATTTTGTTTATTTCTCTAAAAACCAAAGTTGATATTATTACGATATTGTATCTAATGTTTTGTTGAAACTTATGTGATTCAACGTTCCTTGAAATATTGTGTACTCATGTAAGCGTTATGCACAGTGCTTTGTATTACTTTATATGGAAATAAGATCATTTGAATTGAATTGAATTGAATTAGATTGAATTGAATTGAATTAGATTGATTTGAATTGAACTGAATTAAATTAAATTGAATTAAACTAAATTAAATTGAATTGAATTGAATTAAATTAAATTAAATTAAATCAAATTAAATTGAATTGGATTGAATTGAATTGAATTGAATTGAAACCGAACAGGTGGAGGGTTCATTGGAAAGGGATAGCCCTCTCAAACATGAGGAATATTATCACTTTTGAAATTGACTGAGAGATTTGGTGCATACTTTGGATGAAAAAATATTCAGACAATTTTCAACAAAAAAAGGAAAAAAGTTTTCCACCTCTCGGGAATTATTAGAATGGGGGGGGGGGAGGAACCTCCATTTAATGGAAGTCCCGCGTGAGTGAGAGAGTCACAACTCACATCCCGCTTCATTCAAGTGCAGGGTGAATAACCCGGTGAAGTGGTCCCGCCTAACATTCAGCTATACCCTATGGAAGGTCAGTTATAGAGAAACTGAATAAGCGTTATTCAGCCATCTTCCCGGATGTAATACCTAGTTCACATCGACGCCGAATTGATGGCGAATTAAATCGGCGCGCGAAGCGGCGGCAAAGCGTAACAAAGCTTAATTAAAGCGTAAAGACCGTAATAGAGCGTGAGAAAGCTTTGAGCAATTCGGGACATTTGGCAAGAGCGCCAAAAAATTTTAAACTGTTTAAAAATTTGAGGCGATCTGTCACGAATTGCGTAAAGCGGGGAGAGCGTATTAAAGCTTATCAAAGCGTCACAAAGCTTATCAAAGTTTTGCTCAAAGCGTGGGAAAACTTAACAGAGTTTAACAGAGCTTGGTTCAAAGCGGTGACCCCACTTTGTACGCTCTGACACCAATTGACACGCTTTGTTAAGATGTCTCAAGATTTGATTAGATCTGGCATCAAGACCTGACACGCTTTCCCACGCTTTCACCGAGGATTGACACGTTTTCCTACACTTTCACCATGGATTGACACGATTTCCACGCTTTCATCAAGGATTGACAAGCTTTGTTAGGCTCTGTCACGTTTTGTTGCGATTGGCAAGCTCTTTCACGCTCTCTCACGCTCTCCCACGACACACACGCTCTGTCACCATCCCTATAAATACCGCTGGGACTCGAGTCCTTCTAATTGTCCCAGTGAAAGAAGTTCTAAATCTGGTGAACCCTAAATCTACTCTAAAGTACAATATGAGACCCAAGAGAGGTCGAGACACAATCAGGAAGAACCAGAAAGGGGGACGCAGAGGCCATGTCGTTGAGATTCAGAGGGCTAGATCTCCAACTCCACCGCAGCCAGAAGAAGACATACTGGTGCCAGAGCAGCCACAGCCTGTCATGGAGTCTGGGGAAGATCTCCCAGAAATCTCACCAGTTCCAGCAGCCCGCAAAAAGCGTAAGAATAAGCCATATTATTATGCCCAGCTGACAGAGGCTCAGAAGGAAGAGTTGATTGATTGGTTAAAACATAACCCGTGCATCTACTCCAAGAGGCTGACTGAGTACAAAGATGCACCCAAAAAAGAGAAGCTATGGGAAGACAAAGCCAAAGCGATGGGTTTGGAGGTGGCAGCCCTGCAAACCTTCTACAAATCAAACAGAACCCAACTGAGCCGCCTGAAGAAGAGTGTTGGGAAGTCTGGTGATGGTACAGATGTTCTAGAGGACCTGTCTGCTACTGATCGATGGATCTAGGAAAACTTCTCCTTTCTGAAGGATCAAATCGAGACAGTTGAGCACAGAAACGTCGTCAGCATCCATGGCAGAACTGGGAGGGTAGCAGGCAGGACAGCACCAACATCCACAGCTACTGGGTTAGCAGCAGCAGTACCACCTACAGCAGCCTCCAACATTCAGTCAGACTCTGGGTCAGAGTCACAGTCTACAGACCTCTCCTCTCGAAGACACTCCACAGGGAGTGCTGACCTTAAACAAACTCTGATGGAGTACATTTCTGGTTCCAAGAAAGTGGGTCCCTCCCCCTTTGCCAGATATATAGACGAGGGACTCGCTGAGCTTCCCAGCGACATCAGACGCACAACACAGATGAAGTTGATGGCCGTTCTCCACGAGGGGCAGAAACAGGCTGAAGAACGCCAGGAGATGCAGCAGCAGGTGCCCATACACTGCAGCCTACCTTCCGACAGCAGCAGCCCCCCTTCCAGCCACACCCTTAGCCGTACCTTCTCAGCTCCACCAGCAGGCATGACCCCTCCAGACTGATGTCACAGAATCACCAATGGCAGCCTCCACCATCCCAGTGGCCAACCCAAATGACAGGACAACAGACCAATCT
Organism: Diadema setosum; assembly: GCF_964275005.1. NCBI lineage: Eukaryota > Metazoa > Echinodermata > Echinoidea > Diadematoida > Diadematidae > Diadema > Diadema setosum. The sequence goes on along the minus strand of NC_092685.1, from coordinate 27,856,272 downwards.
CTGGCGCTCCCAGGACCCTCAGTTCATAAGTTCACAGTTCCCTGCCATGTACTCACAACCATCATTGAGATCCTCCGTCCTCATGGACCTGGACACGGGAACAACACGTCCCGTCTCACCCATACCAAGATCATCCGCTCCCTTCACTGCTACCAGCTCCCAAGGGTATGCTGCTGCTGCTACTGCCGCTGCTGACAAGACCACTGACTCCCTGAATCTGACTGACATGGTCAACAGAGCCATTACCGCTGCAGGTATCTCCACCAGGTCACCATCTCCTGTGACTCCTCTGGGAACTCCTCCAGGACCGGAAGATGACACCACCAAGAAGTGAATTCAGTGACTTTTTTAAATTGACACGGGAGACTTTTAAATTTCTTATGCTAAATGTACTATTGATATTTTGTCTGTAGGTTGTATTATGTGTGATAAGACAAAGAAGGATTTTTGTTTGTTACAATGATTTGGAAACAGTGATTATGATGTCAACTTTTTTAAATTAACACGGGAGACTTTTAGATTTTTTATGCTACATGTACTATTGATATTTTGATGTTATAATATATGTCTGTACATTGTATTATGTATGATAAGACAAAGAAGGATTTGTGTTTATTACAATGTTTTGGAAACATTAATAATAATGTTTGCTTTGAAAGTTGTATATGTGTTATATCAAGTTGGATATATTATAATAATTTGGAAACAGTGATTATGTTTGCTTTGAAAAGTTTAAATGTATCATATTAAAGTTGGATGCATTATTTGAAAAAAAAATGTAAAAACTGATAAATATTTTGTTTTGTTAAACTTGATGCTTTTTGTACATAGTGATAACATGTTCCATTTAATAGTAAAAGAGAATATGTTAAATAAAAACAAATGCATTTCATTATAAAATGTAATAAAAAACAGAAGATATTAAACTAAAATTATGTGAACAATATAAAATACACACAAATCCCCCAACCCAAAATAAAGGAAAGAAAATAAAACAAAAGAAATAAAAATACAGAGTGTCCCATAAAAAAACGCCCGTCACACTTCCGGTCCAAAATGGCAACAATTTTGATATCATTGGAAAGAGCAACATTTTATAAGTAACTGACCAAAACATCACGAAATATAATTTGGTAGTTTTTATTTTATTACACTTTTTGCAAAGGGATGCAAGCAGTAAAATCATGTACTTTCGATCATTTGCCCATAGGCCCTACAGTTAAGGATTCGTTCAGCCTGATTTTTACCGCTTACAGACCTTTGCAAGAAGTATTATAACACAAAGACTACTGAATGTGATTTTGGGATTTTTGGATCAGTTACTAAATGAAGAGTTGGTCTCTTCAATGGTACAGAAAATACTGCCCATAAACGATCGGAAGTGTACCGGGCGTTTTTTTTTTTTTTTTTTTTTTTTTATGGGACACCCTGTATAAAACATAATAAAATAGAGAAGACAATAGAATAAAAAAAAAGATAGAAAAACTCTGTGAAAACTTAGTATTCTGAGTTTTTCACAAAGTTTTTTTCTATTAATTTTTTTATTGTATTTCATATTTAAATTTTATGTTTTATATTTTATTTCCTTTGTTTTATTTTCTTTGTTACAATAAGGGTTATTTATCTCACATATAAAATTGATTTTCTTACTAATTTCTTTTAATTAGTAAGAAAATCAATTCGTAATAATAATTTGTAATAATCAATTTAACAAAAAATTGCGTATTTTAAAGATCTTTTATCGCACATATCTAAATTTTAGATTCTACCACTTGATTTCTTTAAATTTTCACTCCTGATTTACAATAGTAGTATTATCTGATATTTCATGGGGAAAATAAATAAAGTCTGTATTTATATTATTTACAAGCAGATGAAATACATAACAACAACGATAACAACAACAATACTAATAACATCTTCACAAGTACACAAAATACAAAAATTATTTCAAACTTATATTAAAAATGAACAAAGTGTGCATATGGGAGAATGTTATTTCCAGACACACAAGTCTTTATCTTCATCATCTGCTTCTGACGATATCTGAGCCACTCCTTTCTTAACTCAATCAGGAAGTACCACCCCAGCCATTCTTTGTTGCCAGTCAACAGCACCCACTGGAGAGACGAAGTATTCTCTGAGATGATCTTTCTGGTGTCTGGCATCCACAGTGGCGAGGTCCCTCCTTGCAGGTGGTTGCGGAACATCTCCCCAGTGAGGTCCATCTCTCCAGGCCCCTGGTACGAAGTTGTGCTCTTCATCTTCGTGGTCCACCTCATTGGCTGCCAGCGCCACCCTCTTCCTCAGCAGGCTGTGGAGCACCACAGCAGTCTCCACCAAATCTCTGACGTTATCTACCTTCTGTTCCAATGTTCCCAACAGGCACCGGAACCTGTTGGTCAAGATGCCAAAGGCATTCTCCACCACTTTTCTCCCCCTTGAGATCATGTAGTTGCAGATCAGATCTTCTGTTCATCTGTCATCCCTCTTCTACTGTATGGCTTCATCATGTAGCTCTTCAGGGCAAAAGCATCGTCACCCAGGATGAAGTAGGGAATATCAGGCTGATTTTCTCCAGGGAGAGGGCATGGTCTGGGCAGCCCTATGGACCCATCTTCTAGGCATTCGAAGAGCTTAGAGTCTGTGAATATCTGGGAGTCAAACATGTGTCCTTTACCCCCCAGCTCAATCCAGATGAACTTGTACTCTGCATCTACCAATACCAGCAGTGGTGTGGAGAAGAACCCCTCGTAGTTGTGGTAGAGACAGGTGCACGTCACGAAACCGACACCCACGAGTTATACATGTACACTCCAAAAGTCATACAGCTCACAAGTCACACAGCCCACGAGTCATACAGCTCACAAGTTATACAGCCAATGAGTTCGACACTAAGCCAACAAGGCCCACGAGACCGACACACTAAGCGCCGTGTTGTATCTGTCGAACTCGTGGGCTGTTTTTACCTACTGTCGAACTCATGAGCTGTATGACTCGTGAGCTGTATGACTCATGGACCTGTTTTCAATGTCGAACTCGTGGGCTGTATGACTCGTGGGTGTCTGTCTAGTGGGATGACCCCGTAGAGACTGTCTGTGTTTGCTGGCTTCTTAATGGCTATGTGCTTTCCATCCAAGGCACCAATTGCATGGGGGACATTCCATCTCTGTTCAAACTGCTGGGCAAGGGTGCTCCATGCTTCAAGGGTGGTAGGTATGTTGAAGACCTCATCTTCATACGCCTCTACAATGGCCGTGCACACTTCTGGAATAATCTCTGATATGGTTGAGATACCACATCTGAAACCATATGCCAGTGATCTGTACTTGTCCCCAGTGGCCAGATGTCTCAAGGTGATTGCCAGTTTGAGGCCAGCTGACAAAGGGTGCCTGTAGTTAGTCTCTTGCTTCTGGATGGCTGGTGCCACTCTCTCCAGGATCTCATCGAACACCTCAGGGGTCACTCTGGTGAAGTTTCTTTTTTCAATTTCAATTTATTTTCGTATTTCTCGATGGAAAATACATGGTATATAACAAAATATAATACAGAATGTCCAGCTTGGATATAACATGACGAAATAGGAATACAAAGCAATACATAACGGTCGATGTGTCATTTTCAATCAAAGTAAAGGATGCGAAGAGAAATACGATGGAACCTACTAAAAGCAAAGCTTGTTGAGTGTAGGTCCCAACAAAAGCCTAGTAAGGGGAACAGGATGAGGAGCACGGGTACAATTAAGACCAAAAGTAAGGATAAATAAAAGAGAATGACTATTACTCCAGGCTCAGAAGATTCTTCTCACATGTATTTATGTGTGTGATAAAATGAGAACAAGTAACCACATGCTGCACACTATAGCAGTTGCTCTAAAAGCAATTTTGACACGGGAGTGATAATGACGTGAATACTTAAGTACTATATAATTTTAGGGTTTAAACATTCCGGCTTCCAAAGACACGGGGAAAGATTTGAAAAATGGAGAACATGAGTCAATTGCAATTCCCTTATGTGATATACCAGCCAGCTGCAATGATGCATAAAAGAAAGGAAAGAAAGAAAGGAGGGGAAACTATGCGACACGACCAAGGTCTTACTAGAAGTGGAAGGAAAAACACCGATGGGAAGGAATTTGAGAGAGCATGCAACTAAAATGTATATGCATGAGTCTGTTCACATGGCAACAACCGAGTAGTATAACAGAGCAGCCATCAGCATAATAAAAAGGAATTTTAGTGCACTTGTGTGTTGTAGCTATTCAATACATGCTGTCTGAGTTTACGCTTAAACGCTTAAAAGATGATAATGACAGACAGCTTTTAACCTCTGTTGGGAGATCATTCCAATATTTAGGACCTGTATACATAATTGTGTTTTTAGCGAAAACTGTTCGAGTTCGTGGAAGGTGATAAGCGTCACTCTGGCGAGTTGGATAGTGGTGGACAGAATTGTTTCTTATGAACATCTGTAAAAAGACACCAGGAAGATCTTTTGAAAAAAATTTATACATAAAAATACCTAAATTATAACCAAACAAATCTATCAGTTTTAAAATCTTATTTTTCTGAAATAAAGCGTTAGTGTGAGATAAATACCCAGCATGGTTAATAATTCTGATCGCTCGCTTTTGAAGAAGAAAAAGTGAATCCAGTAAGTATTTAGATGCGTTACCCCACGCAAGAATTCCATAATTAAGATATGGGGAAATCATGGTTGAATATACAATCTGCAAAATATGGTTGGGCAAAAAATGTTTCAGTTTGTTTAGGATTCCTGTATTTCGTGACAAAATTTTGCTTAAAAAATTAAAGTGAGTTTTCCAGGAAAGGTCACTATCGATGTAAAGTCCTAAAAACTTTGTACTATCTACTCGGGTTAGGTTAATATCATTGATCTTAACATCATCAGGAATAACTTGCAAGGAATTGCTAAATAACATATAATGTGTTTTATCAACATTTAATGATAACTTGTTAGCGTAAATCCAGGACTGAACAGACTTCAATTCATTGTTCATTATACTTACAAGGGTATTGGGATTGCGATGAGACAGAAATAGATTTGTATCATCAGCGAAACAAATAAAAGAAAGAATCTGTGACGAATTTTGGAGATCGTTGATGTACAGGATGAATAAAAGTGGGCCAAGAAGAGAACCCTGGGGGACACCGCAAGAAGTTGACGTCATACCTGACTCATAGCCATTTATGTAAACAAATTGTTTTCTGTTTGTGAGATAGTCTTTAAACCACTCTAAAGCCCTCCCACGGATACCGTAATGGCTTAACTTATAATGCAAAATATGATGGTCAATGGTATCAAAAGCCTTCGAAAAATCGAGAAAAACACCGATGGTGTGGGAAGCAACAGGGTGTGTGAAGGCAACAGGGTCCTCTAATCTCAGTTGTGTGTCCAGGAGGCTAGTGTACTGGAAGTACTGCTGTCTTCTTTCTTCAGTGAGCCATGGCCTGGTCCAGCAGCTCCTGATGAACGGTCTTCTCCCTCCTGCTGGTAGTTCAACCTCCTCTTGTCTTTGCTGTTCTTCCTCTCTCTCCTCCGCCTCGAGGGCTAGGATGTAGTTATAGAGCAGGGAGTCAAAGGTCATGATACTTCATAAGATGGTTCATACTCTGGTACATCTTGAACTTCCACATCTTGTTCTTCTGCCAAAGATGCAATGATTTCGTATATCTGCTGCATCTTTGTATACGCTCTGGATCAGAGGCGGGATGCAATCGGGATGTCCGAGAAATTTCTCATTGCGAAACAGAGCTTAACAGAGCCTATCAATGCACATGAGAGCTTGATAATCGTATCAGAGCGTTATCTAAAGCGATATAAGCGCATCAAAGCTTATCAAAGAGTATTAAAGCATATCAAAGCGTGATTTAAAGCGTAACAAATCCTAATCAGTCGTGAGAAGCCGTAGCGATTAGGGAAATAATTTGTCACCCAAAGCGGGAACAAACTTCGTGTATCAGAGCTTATTAGAGCATAACATATCTGAGGAGATCGTGAGATTTTTTGGAAAGTAAACAAAAATGGCGCCGAATTGATCGCCGATTTAAAGCGCGACATTCGGCGTCGGTGTGAACAGGGCTTAAAATGAAACAAATAAACAAACAAACAAATAAACAAACAAATAAATAAACAAATAAAAATGAAAGAAAAAATGAGAGAGAGAGAGAGAGAGGGAGAGAGAGAGAGGGAGAGAAATCCAGCCATGTTGTTTCTGATGTATCTTTACAAACAATCAATCCTGCATCCTGCATATCACACTTGCCAATGTATCAGATGACACGCTCACCTTTGCACTTTCTCTGTATAACATTAGGTGCTCTTCTCCCCACCCCCCCCCCCCGCCCCAACTTTGTTTTCCCCCTTCATGATAGTAAGCACTTTGAACTCTGCGACCCAGGAATAAATCGCTGAGAAGAGCTTTTGTTGAGCGTCGTAAGATATTGAAGAACATTTGCAGCTTGAAAATATAAGTGTGGTTTTTTTCTTCTTCTTTTCAAAGAGAATATGCATGAAGTAAACGAAATCGGGTCATGCTATATAAATCTGCAGCATTAACAATGTTACAGAAATAAATGTGTCCTGTTTCTCCTTTTTCGCTAACATTGTGATTTGCTTGGAAGATGTTGAACAAATCAAGTGACCCCGATATAGTTAATTTTAGAGAAATCCAGTTTAATTATTAGTTTTGCTTATTGTACATTAAAGGACAAGTACACTTTAACCGAGATGTGAATTGCAGCAATATCAGTAGGACACATAGGTGAAAGTTTGAGAAAAATGAGAAAATCCGTTCGAAGTTTTGAATTTTTAGCATTTCTGTGCAGTCACTGCTGAATGAGAAGACTATACTCTATACAGTTTATAATGTCACACATTATGTGTCACAAGCGTAGAACAATATGAGGGGAATAAAGAATTCCATAAAACTTAATTCTCTTTAACTCCTTATGTGCCAATGTGTCAAATATGCACAAATTTCGCACCCAAATCTACGGACCGATAATCAATATAACACACAAAGGGTAAATATACAGATTCCCTTGATTATTGTAACTGACGTATGTTAAGAATAATATCATTCCCCCTGCCTTCCGAAGGAAGAAAGTTCATTGCTGTTGTCATGCGAGAAAAATGAAAATATGTTGAATTTTCTTTATACTATCGTTCCACACGAATGAAAATCACAAGCTGTACTAGTCTTCTCATCCAGCGATGGCGGCACTGTACCTTCAAAAATTCATAAATTTTGAACCGATTGTGGGTTTTTCCTCAAACTTTCACTCATGGGTTCTACTAATATTGCTGCATTCTCCCAATCAACATATTGTATATGAAGGTGAACTTTTCCCAAGTTTTGTTATCGATTAGTGGAATACAAATCATTATAATATATTGCGTTGATTTCAGCACATGATAACCTTAGGTGTTTTTTGTTTGTTTGTTTGTTTATTCATTTATTTACTTAAAGCATGCGATGAATAGCATTGTGCTTAATTTGTATCAAATGCATGCTGGTCTTTCTATAGCCACCTGTCGATATCCAACTTGGCTCTTGAGAAACCGAAAAGAAGATATACAGTTCACTTGAAGCACACAGATCCCTGCTCTTTTGTTACTCTAGGTCTATCTTGAGTTCGATCAGATCTTACTGAGTTATCTTAAATTGGACGGGACATAATAATCATACACTGCAAACGCGTAATTTCACTTTCGCGATGAAACAAGACCTCTGATGGCAATCATCAATTAGATGTTGTTGTTGATGTTGTTGTACTTTTGTGAAGTACATGAAGACAAACCGATTTTCATCATCTATCATGTCTTTTTGTATTTTCTTTACGACTAGCTCTTAATATAACCCCTTTTCTTACAATTTTCATTTCCATTCTTTATAGGCAACATTCGAGGGGGTGTTTCACAAAGAATCTATTGTCGATCTAATTTAAGATCAACTTAAAATTACCGATGCTGTGCGTGTCTTCAACGGTCTTCTTACCTCCTAATAAAATGAAAAACGTTTAAAACTTCTTTTATTTTTAATGCAGCCAGTACGAGTCAAAATAGAATAAATGCTACAAAAAATTTTAAAAGTACATTTTGAGAACAATTTGAAGTGGTTTCTCAAAGGCGGATCAAATTAAAAAGAAAAACCAGTGTCATACCATAATTTAAAGTCAGTCTTAATTTTGAAGATCGACCTTAGATTCCTCGTGAAACACCCTCATTATTATAACGTAATGCATTAATATCTCTCCGTCAGCGGAGGTGGTGATTACGTCTTACCCACGAGGGTGAAAAACCCGACTAACCACCCGACGTCCCTCCCGGCGGTCATGGCCTCCTCGCTGCTGTTGCATTGCTTGGCCTTACGGGATGCCCAAAGCCCGACGACGAGAATGACTAGATAGAAGACTATCATTCCCGCTATTCCGCCCCAGTTTACCGCCATTGTCGTCGGGAGTTTCTTCAGGTGTTTGTTTCCCAGAGGTAAATAGTTGAAAATACTCTGTCGATATCACTCGATACACCCACGATATCTGTACCGTGGATAGTGATAAAAGAATCTTTCTCATCTCATTGCATTTCTGTATAAAGTTCTCTTACACAGATTTAGAATTAATGTAGAACAGCAAAATAATATAAGGGCCTATTCATAAAACATTGAAAGAATACAATGCGCCTCCCGCGAAATAATGAGTACATTGTAGTGTCACAAAACAGGTGTCACAGTCTAGGAGACTTCTACTGGATGAAACAAAATCACATTCTGATCACGTGCACACACACACACACGCACACACACACACACACACAATACGACCGCCGTCAATGATTATTTTGTACCTCGATCATTGTACACGATCAAGTCATTAACAGAATGAAAGTGACTTTTCATTTAAAAGTACAAGAAGAAGTAGTAATGGTAACAACCAAGATGATGATGTTGAACGACCTGTCAATGAAAAAGAAAAACGCAACTGGAACATAAACCTACAGTAAAAACAAAAAAAAAAGACCACCCCCCCAAAAAAAAAGAAAAAAAAATTGCTCACGCCAACAGTAAAAAAATGTACCATAGAATCCGACTTCAGAGCAATGTAACTTATGGCGGCCATAACTGGGGGGGGGGGGGGGGCTTAAAAAGAAGATCAAAAACACTTTCATTGGGTTATGTAATGAGCCAAGAGCATAAATTAACTTTTGTTCGACACACTTGAAGCCCCCAATTAGAAATTACCATAAGAAACAGTACCCAAACCGAATTGGTCTATACACTTGCGTCATGTTCATTATTCCGAAGGTTCATTAATCCGAAATTTAAGTAAAAGGTTTGTTATTCCGAAACACACACATTCCACATATTTAGGCGTTCCTTAATCCGAAAGTGAAACAGGGTTGGTTTATCTAAACTTGGCACGCCACCCCGAAGATTCGGTATTCTCCGTCTGAAGCATCTATGATGGTATGCCCGAAAGTGTAACAGGGTTCGTTTATCCAGGGAGGTGTAAGAAAAGGAGAGACAACTCCTGCTCTCCTTTGAAGGATGCGCGGCCCCGCCGAGAAGTTATGCGCTTAACTACAGGTGGAAATCAGGTGCTTTGACAAAAGAGAGCATCAATAATCGGGACTAGCGCTCTCACATCTAGAAATACTTGTCCCTACTGCATTTCGCTCTCTCTCTCTTTCAGTGTGATGGCAACAATGAATTTGTGTACCTTGAATTGGAGCAGCGAATCAAAATGCAGTGTAAAACTGACAATTTTAACAGCAAATATTCTAAAAGCACGCTGGAGCACGCTTTAGCGGAGTACTTTATTTGAAAGATCAAAATATCCCAGATTAAGGATAGAAAAGTAACATGCGGAAATGTGCGCATTATAGAAAAATATTAGGTTTTTAAGAGGGCCTGATTTTCATTTCACTTCGATTTGCGCATTACGAAGAAACCAGAAATACATGTTTATGATATTGAATTCTTTCCCAAACTACTGTTAATCAACATCAATTCGAGTATTTCATTTAAAATTTTACGAGGAAATAAGCTTGTAATTCAACGAAAAGTGAAATGCGTTCTTCGTCTCCGAACTTCGCCTTGCAACTAGAGCGGTGCAGAGCATGACTTCAAAGCGTATAGTGGAATGCTAGACATCCCATTGTAACGCTTTGAACCCAAACATGTGTTTGCATGAATTAACGAAGAGTTGTCTCTCCTTTTCTTACACCTCCCTGGTTTATCCATGGACCTAATACACATGGACATTCATCGTATCGTTAATTAATTCATGCACCCGTACATCTCAAAAGCGCCACAAAAACATTTTTTAGCATTCTTCACTGCTTTGATCCCATGATCGTCACCGCCATCAAGCCGGGAGAAGAACAAGACGGAGATTCGAGAAATCTAAAACTATATGCGCAGAAGAAAATAACTCACAAAAATCAAGTAAAGTGAATGTGCAGTTGTGGTGTATGTTAGGAAATCATACCTCAAACAATTTCGCTTGGGAGAAGCAGGCAGTTTTTAAAAGAAAGCTAACATTTTGGCAGAATGATTTTGTGATCTCAATATTTCACTTTTCACCAGCTTATTCCAGAGCAAAAAGGGAAGGTAATGGTAGAGAACAGATATATCTTGCCATTAGGCAAGGTCTTATGCGTGTGCGAAAATGTGCGAATCAGCAATTACCCATCTTTAGACACAAAATTTGTAATGACTTCAGGTTTGCTGCTCGTCATCATCTGTATTTGATTTTATTCAAAGACATTTCCGTCGGAAAAAAGGCACATCATCGAAACAAGACTGAAATGAGGGAAACGATCCTTTTGTTAGTGACGATACATGATTACACAATCGTTATTGTCAAGTCACCTGAATGTACTCATTAAGATGCACATAATCAGGTGTCGGTGACGATCATTACATCAAAGAAAGACTGCCGTGAATAGCCCATGTTATATTAGGTCCATGGTTTATCTAAACTGGGGGCTTCAAAAGAAGATCAAAAACACCTACAATGTATTATGTAATGAGCCAGGAACGTTGCTAAGTCAGTGTATGAATTAACTTTTGTTAGACATACTTGAAGCCCCCAGTAAGAAATTACAAAAAAAAAAAAACAACCAACAAACAAACAAACCCCAGTACCGAAACTGAATTGGTCTATACACTTGCGTGATGCTCATTATTCCAAAGGTTCATTAATCCGAAAATTAAGTAAAAGGTTTGTTATTCCGAAACACACACATTCCACATATTTAGGCGTTCCTTAATCCGAAAGTGAAACAGGGTTGGTTTATCTAAACTTGGCACGCCACCCCGAAAGTACAATATTCTCCGTCTGAAGCATCAATGATGGCATGTCCGAGAGTGAAACAGGGTTCGTTAATCTAGGCTAGGGGGCTTCAAAAGAAGATCGAAAACACTTTTAATGGTTATGTAATTAGCCAGGAGCGTTGCTATGTCAATGCATGAATTGCCTTTTGTTAGACATACTTGAAGCCCCCAGTTAGAAATTATCTTAAAAAAAAAAAAACAGTACCCAAACCGAATTGCCATATATACTTGCGTGATGTTCATTATTCCAAGGAGGTTTAAGAGTTGGAGTTCCAACTAGCTGTAATTATTCAAACAGTTGTCAGATTTCTATTGATGTACAAAAGAATTTCACAGGTGCATTTGTGCCTTTGATGATCGATGTTCGATGCCGCCGTCTTGCTGAGCAATATGAAGATTCATTTTGAGTCAGTTGTCTTCCCATCTGCGTGGCAGATCCTATTTGGCACATGCTTCAAATATTCTTGAGCGGCGGCATCGAACAGCTAGCAAAGGAAATAAGACGGTTGTGACTCCGTGCATTCTCTTGAACCTCCTTGATTATTCCAAAGGTTCATTAATCTGAAAATTAAGTAAAATGTTTGTTATTCCGAAACACACATTCCACATACCTAGGCATTCCTTAATCCGAAAGTGGAACAGGGTTCGTTAATCTAAACTTGGCACGCCACCCCGAAAGTACAGTATTCTCCGTCTGAAGCATTGTGTACGTCCTAAAAGCTAGGCCTCACCATGGAGATAAACCACATGGTTATTATTGCATATAGTGTAGATGGCCAGAAACTGAGTACAGTTGTATTCCAACAAACTCTCACATTGGTCTCAACATATTTCAATGTTACATGTCGCATATATGATATATCCAGTATGTTGGTGACCTTTGCCCTCGATAATACCCCTATCTGCAAATGTCAAAAATGAATAATACTTTTACGACAGATATGTAACACAACAGCTGAGGAATTCGTAAATCGACATCATAGCGCTTTACAAAATGTTCTCCCGCAAACAACTTAAGTTTGCCTCTTAAAAAATGCCATCTGTCCTTTTTTGAAGCGATCCTGACTGTCGACTATATTCCATGGAGGAAAACCACGTTTATGACGCTATGATGTATTGCATGAAATATCAAACCGGTCTTACGTCTCCTGATAGTTCGCCTCACTTTTCACTCTTTCCAACTCACATTCAAGTAAACAAAATGTCATATCATATGGTATCTTTTATGAATGTAAGAGTAAATGTGTATGTATATGCAGTTGTTAATTTTGATCTTAGCCATTCTTAGCTTCAACAAGAATAAAAACAAGATCACAGACAGGTGGCCGCCATGAAGGTCTTTAACATGGTGTTCTATTATTTTACATAAAGAAAGAGAGAGACAAAACATTTCCAAAGAACAAAGAACATTGGAAACAATTTTATTAATCAATTCATTAATCATACGGTAAAGCCGCCATATGTAGGACAAAAGTTTAATCATGACGAACGTTTTGAATCACAGTATTTATGGTGCTACAGGAATCTTGTCGTTACTGGGACTAATACGTGGTAGTCGAAGCCATGTGGTTGCACAATGGGCAAAACATAAAAATTGATGAAATTCTTTCGTCGAGATGTTTTTACTGCAACTTATTGACAAATTATCCCTTCATCGACGTAAATAAGCACTGAATTGATCAGTGCTTTAGTAGTAGCTATGACAAAAAAAAAGTCATGGGCATATACATCTACACCCGAGCAGATTTGGAACCTATGACCACCTGATCACCGGACAGGCGTCCGACAAAATACTTCTCCGCGATTCACATTGCGATTCCTAACTCCACTTTAAAGGATTTTTCCTTTCTCACGACTTTGTCTACTTATACATGCATGATTATGCTTCATCATAGATTACAGAATTTTATCACGCAAAGCAAAGATACGACATTGTCAAGCAAATCAATAACAAGAACATCAAATGAATGTTAATGTATGGATATTAGACGAGTACTGTCTCGAGAAAAGGTCGGTCAAAAAGTCATTGAAAGTCGTCAAAATAAGAGTCGGGGATATAAACACTGACGATAACAAAATCAGCCGTTTTGTTCGTTCGTTTGATGGGCCATTATCCCTTACTTTCTCCTCACTATCAAAAGACATAATATGCACAGATTACTTAAGAAGCTTCTATCACCACAAACCTTGCTGTTGTGGTCCAAAGCGTCGAGCTTGATGAAGATGTTGCGCTTTTTCCTTCCAACAATCGCATAACTTTGGACCGCGATCATCAGGCACCCTAGTCGTCCGCGAATTACATGAGGCCTCATTAATTAAAGTGAACAAATGCTACCACAAGGTGCGACATCATGACCTTGTGATTCGTTTGCATGATACCATGACCCCTACCCCCCCCCCAAAAAAAAGCCCATCAAATGTAGATTATTTGTTCCCCAGGTACAGAGTCGGGGGGGGGGGGGGGGGAGAGAATTCGTCCACTGGACGAACAAATAATGCGAGTGGACAATAAAGGGACAACAGGTCTTTGTTTCAGTATTTCGTAAAGCTTGGTCTAAAATGCGTAATATTAGTGAGGAATAGTCGTTGCTTACAGGAGACTTAGAAAGCAAGACTAGGTCTTCATATTTGTAAGGGATCCTTCTGTTTCTTGATTATTATGACTTTGAATGCGTGTTTCTTCATCTTATGGTATGTGGTCACGTTCTGATAGTATGTGGTCACGTTCTCATCATTAGTCGACGAAATTTCGTGTAGCATAATCCTGTGATTGATCTCATGAAGGTAGTTAATGCAAAATTGAACAGTTCGGATGATTGGTTCATTTTGAAAGAACCTATTTCAAAATATTCGTATCTTTTGTTCCACCACATCTGCTTCCAGTTTGACCTGTACATATACATAACGAACTTTTGTTTTCTTTTTTTCCGTCTATGTTGCGCCAATATTTATATTATATAAATCATGTTATATTTGAATCCATAAGCCCCGCTTATCGTTGGATTCCCACCATCATGCCAATATTCTGTCGCTGTTTTATTTACTTTGCATAATTATGATGAAGCACCTTTGACAACATTTCATTGTTTTTTTTTTCTGAAACGATGGTGAAAAGATTGAACATTGAATTAAACTGAGTAGTTGTGCATGTTCATCCCATAAGATTTTAAACCCCCTGAGTTTTGATCCGAATGCTGATCGCAAACTTCCTATTCACTTTGCTCTTGCAAAAATAAAAAAAAAGTATCAAACGAAAGATGAATGTTTTGTTTCATCTGACTGGATGATACAAACTTGTGCTATGGTTTGGTCCCCTCCCCCCCCCCCCCTCCCACGGCAATGAAGAAAATGGGACCCTCCACCACTTCCTGGTGCTCTAGAGGTTGATCTGATGTTGATCACTGGCACCGGAGAGGCTGTTAGTTGATGGAGGGATGTCTGTAAGATAAAAGTTGGAATCTTCCGATGCTCCCATATAATTGTGAAGACCTTGCAATTTTTTCCAATGATACGAGTACGTGTGTACAAATTTATCTCTTGTCGGCATATTCCATCAATGCGGAAATTTTAATGAAATAAATGTTTTACGAAGTCACAAAATGTATTCTTATTCGTGAAAAGTGCTACGGTAAAAAAAAAAATACCTTAAAAAGTTCGTGTTTAATATAACCACATCATAAGTAGTAATATACAATCCATGAAATCGATTTTAAATGGCTGTGGCGTAAATGATATACAAGGATTTTTTTTTAATAAATCTATTTTGCCTTGAACGTGAGACTCGTGAGAGGTTGATCTTATTCAACATCGCATGAAGACACGGAAACCAAAACAAGAACATAAAAATCGTGTGTTTGTCTTGTACCTGCTGCGAAAGAACAATGATACTTGCACGTTTATCGAAGGTGCTGTAATATTTGGATATAGTACAAAAGAAGTAAAAAAACAAAACAAAACAAAAAAACCTCAAATGCTTTTCTTAATCGTATTTTCTGGCTATGAAATTAACGGGCCTGCTGCTTAACTTAGATGTGCGTGAAATGTGATATCAATAATCTTAAGTGCTACTAATTATCTTGTTAATGGACCAATTAAACATTACTTTTGTTATTCCTCAAGGTTTATTCCCAAACCTTCCAATGTTTCAATGACAGTGTGGATATGTTGAAGATCTTGTACACTAAATGCAGCTAATCTCAGGGTGCTTATATGACGCAAAGTCGATTTTAAGGGGAAGAACATGCTATCTGCTACACCAGTAAGGGGCCTGTTTATTGTCCCCGACGTTTATTCAACGATAATAATGTTTGGGGAAATGTGATGATGGCAGTGCTATCAAACATGCTCCTCGACGCTTGTTTGCACAGCACTTGGCTTTAACTGGAACAGTAAATACTGCACCTTGTACATGACGACGAATAAGACAAGTGCTGCTTCAGTGACACTCATAACGAATTACATGCCCATGTAATTCGCATGCACGTCACGAGTCAAACACCTAGAAGTCATACAACCAACTTAGCTCACGAGCTTAACGCTAAGTGAACAAGGCCTACGAGCTCGATGTCAACTAAAATAGGCCCAC
Source organism: Diadema setosum (assembly GCF_964275005.1). Classification (NCBI taxonomy): domain Eukaryota; kingdom Metazoa; phylum Echinodermata; class Echinoidea; order Diadematoida; family Diadematidae; genus Diadema; species Diadema setosum. Next base: position 27,840,328 of record NC_092685.1, on the reverse strand, counting down.
AGGCTATATAGATAAGTTTCAAGCAAATAAGACGCATGAGCCCGACACCAGCAAGGCACACAAGGTCAACGAGCTCGAAACTACATAGGCAAAAAAGTCCCATGAACTCCAACATTACATCACGGGGTTTGATTGTATACTGTGTCGAGCTCATGAACCTTTTTTGCCTAGCATCAAGCTCGTAGATCTCTTATGTCTAGTGTCGAGCTCAAGGGTCTTGATTGCCTAGTATTTGACTCATAGGCCTGTGTATACTAAGTACTTAGTGTCTATATAGCTGTAGTGGGCCCGTAGGCCCTATTACCTGGTGTCTATAGCTCGTGGGCCGTATGACTCGTGGGTGTCGAGATCGTGATATGAGCCTTTCAATAATTGCTCCCAAATTTTCCTCTACTGGTCAAGCCGTCTTTGATTTTCTCACTATCCTGCCTTTCTTCTCTGAATTACTATCTTCTTTTTTTTTTTTTGAACTCCCTTAAACAATACCAGAATGATTCATCCGCCTCTTTTTCTCATTCTATTGTGACTCTGTGTATATGCTACAGAATGTAATTTTTCATTCCTTTTCATTTACAGCTCGCGGCTTTCGTTTAGCAGTATTTCAATATCAGCAAGAAGAAGAAGAAGAAGAAGGGAGGGGGAGAGAGGGAGGCTACAACGTAACATCCCTATTCAAAATACAATCTTCGCTACGGAACGCATGTCCCGTGTATGGTATATACCTTCTGTCGAAATGCTACTATCTGGGAGCTGTCCTATTTTTTTTTGTTTGTTGATAACTCAAATAAAATTCGATGAATCCTTTCTATACGAAAATATTCTAAAAATAAATGTTGGGAAACTTGCTATACACATCTCTTTGGTAGAGTTTGTGAATGCTGGCGTATAAGGTCAAGATAGCACCCCTAGAATTTATTTCTTTATTCATTCACATCTTTTAACAGGGACTTTAATTCCGATCAGTTTTGCTGATTAGTAGACCCGCTTTATAACGAAGCCCTGCATACAGTGTACATAGAACTTAAGAGTAAAAACAAACAACAAAAACAAAATGTATACAGTACGTGCAAATTACCCTTTTACAAAGGATGCAAACTATACTTGTGAATACGTAATCGGTATACCAGCGTGTGCTATGCATACCACCGCAATACACAATCAAATAAACAAAGCAAAGCAAACAAAAACAATGATTTTCAATTTTGCTTGCCAGACTAATGTTCGACGATTTTTTTTTTAAAGAGTAATTAACTCAGCGTCTGGACAGGAAGAGGTAACTCTTTCGAGAGTGTTGGACCATGATAAGAAAACTCTTTAAAAAAAAAATTGTGTTTAAACGTGAGGAACAAATTAGGGAGTATGGAGATAGCGTACCGTGCTATGTACTCAACCTGTTTCCGTGTGATTAGACACCTGTCCTGACCTGTCGACTATCATTGTAAAGGCAGCAGAGTAAGTTAAGGTATATATAATTCGTTAACTCACACATACATACACCCACCACACACACACACACACACACACACACACACACACACATATATATATATATGTATGTATATATAGATAGATATATATAGATATATATAAATATAGGAAAGCTGAAAAAGTAGAGTGGTAATGCATTTTGACAGTCCAACAGTGATATTTATTCAGATTCCATTGTCATTGTCGACCCTGAGGAAGACGAAGGTATCGTCGAAAATTTGGTCTGAATAAATAGCACTGTTGGACTGTCAAAATGCATTACCACTCTACTTTTTCATCTTTTCTACACTGGTACCAACACGCGGACTACAAGTATCATATATATATATATATATATATATAATTGTATATAATATGTAATATAATTATGCGTATGACATATATGTATAAAGTATTTCATATACATATTTTGTTCATGTCGACCTTGAAAAAGACGTGTGTATACGTGGAAAATTTGGTTTGAATAAATAGCGCTGTTGGACTGAAATGCATCACTACCCTACTTCGTCATCTTTTCTTTATACAATGTCCAAAAAAAAAAATTACAATAGGATTTTCGCATTGATAACTTCCAATGTGATTAAACTGTCTGAATGCTATTTCAGGGTCTGAAAATATAACATCTTACCTATATTTTGCAGAAAACTCCATTCATTTTGGTTGAGTGGTCACAGAGAAATGTGGCTCGTTGTAAAATATTTCATTGATCTGATTCTTCCAAGTTTTGCACTTGAATGCTCTTGGAACTGCATATTTATGTGTAAACACAATGGACAGAACTTGGAGGGAAGGGATACCTGACATGCTCTACAAAAATACTCATTTCTCTTTGACCACTGAAGCAAATCTGATGGGGTTTTCTGCGAGATGTGGGTAATAAGTTAATGTTTCAAACCCTGAAAATGTATTCATATTGGTTCACGATTTTGAAACTTATGGTTGCGGAGGGTCCCGTTGTATTTTTTTTTTTTGGGGGGGGGGGACATACGGTATATATACTGTATGTTCATATACAGTGTAATATATTTATGATCTCGTTCGACAAAAAAAAAATCTACATTTTTAGTATTTTTAGGAGGGAGATAAAACGTACTCGACCATTCTTTCTTTCATCAGGTTTAATATTTGTTGATTCTTGGTGATGTGTGACGTGGGGTCACGCAAAAACTATGACATACAGAACAAAGCAAAACAAAAATCCTGAACAAGCACGGTCTCCTTACTTGACACGATTGAAGCGTCATGTCCGCCTTCCATTATCATTGTGTTGTATTGATATGTGACTGGAATCTAAACTGATACAAACTGATACAAATTCCAAGAAATAATTACTTTGACTCATTTTTGCTTTCGTTTTTTCAATTCAATTCAATTCAATTCAATCATAGTTTATTTCCAATCGACGAAAATCAAAACATAGTACAAAGCAACATGTCATGAAATAATATTGTTCAAACATTTGCAAAAGATTCATGTAGTATCCGAGAGAAATTATAATCATATAACAACATATATATATATATATATATATATATGTATATTAGATGGCTTAGACAGTTTCTGGTATGTGATTGGTCGAGAGCTGGTCACATGATACTGTTTGCGAGGATCGCAATATTAATGTTATATTTTCCCAGCTCGTTATATTTCACCAACTGGTCAAATGAATATATTTTTTCCACGTGTGTCGCCCTCTTACGGTTGAAATACGAGCAATTTCACCAATGTACGGGTGTGGGACCACGTCGGTAACTGGGACGAGCAAACGATTACTATCGATAACTGCAGTCTGGATCGATATAATCTGTTCCCACCACCCCCCCCCCCCCCTCCCCCACGATACGTGTGAGAGAGTAGACGGCACGGCGCGGCGCGGCGCGGCGAGTAGCGTCACGCGCTAGGCCTGCCTGGGTGGAAATCAGAAGCTAAACGTTACACAGTGTAATAACGTAGGTACCGTATCCAATCATGTACCGTTTACGTATGCACGTATCATTCGGCCCGCGAAGTTTGGATTCACACTTCAAAATGGAACCCCATTTTGCCTATAATAAACGACGACGAGCTCGATAAGATTTTGGAGGATAAAGATTCTAACTCCACTAAACATGTCCTAAATCAAGCGAGTTAATAGTCTAGAGATATTTTGTTCAGTTCATCTTCATTGTACGCGCCTACATTGACGTAGGCTAACTTAGACGTTAGAATATTAAATCTAACGTTACATCGAACAAGTGGAGGACTACGACACCGAGCAGACTAGTTTGCAAATCACTGTGTTTTTCTACAATGTTCATCTCTGCAACAGAGGAAAAACAAGACTGATTTTGATATTGCTGCAGATTCCTGATGACAGAACTCAAGGTATTGTACGTCTAACGTTAGGCCTATAATTATACCTGTCCTGGCACAAGACAAATGACTAAAAATCACAGGGTAGAAAAAGTATGATGCACTGGGGAGCCAATTTGGACGCATGCGATGTAGACACTAACACTAGACGCTAGACTTACGTAACGTTAGACCGTGTAGATTCTAGAAACTAGATCTAGTTTAGGCCTAACATTAGAATCTGGGTCTAGGGGTTAGTCCTAACACATTAACGGTTAGGCATAACGTTAGACAAATCTACTGAGTACTTTACGAAACAACATGTCAAATGATGAAAATTGCCCAGTAGGCCATAACGTTAGGCCTAAGTAAGAGTAAAGTTAGAATTGTTTTGTGAGTAGACCCTAGAACATCTGCTGATCTTTTGGACCTGAGCCTAATTTAACTATAAAGCGTCGTTACTGGACTTGAGCCTAACGTTAGTAGGGCCAAGGGCCTAGAATCTACTGTTGTTAGAGACATGAGCCTACTACACAGCCCAGTCGCTGTACAAAATCGCGACAACGCGCACACACAGCGTCTGGTTGGGCTAAGTAAAAACGGTTATGCGTCGTTAGTGTGTAGCGTAGGCTCTTCTGTAGACCGTAATCAAGGGCAAGGCCAATCCCATCTAATATAACAGATATCGACTGGTAGGGGGTTGAATGTAACATTCTTTGGAACGCCAGGGAGTTATATTTTCCCTCGTGATCATATATTCCCTTGGGAAAATATAACTCCCTAGCGGTCCAAAGAATGTTATATTCCACCCCGTACCAGTCAATATCTGTATAATATACAATAATTAGGAGGAAGAATGCATTTCGTGGGCGTGCGGAAAATAGATCCGTTTATGGAAAATAGTGATCCACTTAAAAGCAAAGCTTGTGGGACGTGGATCGCTAGATAAATAATGAGTAAATAATATAATATTCGAAGGTTTTTTTGTTTTTTTTTTATAACTACATGTATTGTATTTAATATAGATTAATTAAGTCAGTAGTATGTAGTTATATTGAGATACGCAGGTTGGAAAAAATAAAAAATAAAATAGAATATCAGTGCTAATGCCCGGACACTGTTCACTGAACCACGTGTACCGGGAAAATATGACAAGGACAACACACACGTACACACATTACCCATACACATATAAGACGCGAGACAGTACCGAGAGGAGAGAAGACGGCAACAATACAAGTCTACGAACTATAGTACGAAGAACAAAAGACAGGAAAGGGAGAGGAGAGAAGAAAGAAGAGAGGTCTGCATACAGAACACTCCAAGTGCTGCGACATCAGGACAGGTGAAAGCTCAAGCATAAATTAAAGCAATTTATATCATCTATAATTATAAGTAGAGAGTAGGTGTTTTCTGAATTTGTATTTAAATGTAACAAATTTGGGGGAATCTTTTAAATCATTATCTAGATTATTCCAAAGTCTGGGTCCGGTATAAAGAAATGTACTTTGGGCGTGTGCGCTTCTCATTAATGGAAGATGAAATTCGTTGGATCGTCGCGTGGGATAGCGTCGGATGAATCTGGGGAGGTATGATAGTATGACGGTTGTGAGGTGGTATGGGACATGTTTGAATAAGTTCGTTTCTCCGCTTCGGTATGTATTTGCGCTGCATAGGTTTATCTTTGATATAGATGTATAATGTATGTGGTATAATGTGTATGTTTATTGTGTAGTTGGACAGATTTGTTTGGATAGCATTGAAATGTAATTGATACAGATAATAATGTCAAAGTGAACAATTAAAAGGGGATTTGGGTGTTTGGATACACATAATTGATATTGATTGATTAATTTATTTTATTTCATCTTTACCAGTGTTTGCTGTTTTCAGTTATGGTAGGATGACATGTGTATCATTTGTGTGTAATCTATCTTTGAATATATATTTTACTATATTTATCTATAATTATGGCGTGCAGAGGGTTAAAGTTCCTCCACGTGTATAGATCTTTCACACGTAAACTTCGTGTTGTTCTCTTTCCAACCACTATATCCTGCTCATCTTTGGTCATCGTTGCACGGGGGTGTTGTGAGAGAACATATATATATATATATATATATATGTATAATATATTTATATATATATATATATATATATATATATAATAATAAATTTATATATATATATATATATATATGTATAATATATATATATATATATGACTGTATGAGTAAACGTGGGTATAAGTTCTGCCGTTCATGTGCACAACCACTTTACATGGTGAAAAAAGGGAAAAATAGCAAGAAAATACAAGTGTTCCAGCATGAGGGATCCCCCTAGACTTAATGTATCCATATGATATAAATCACCTTTGCAAATTTCAGAATTGAAAGGTTCATTGTTAAAAAACAAAACAAAAACAAAAACAACAACGTTGATAAGCAAATTAAGAATAAAAACAGCGTATTTCTGTTCTTAACCATTATTAAGGGATCATTCTACAGGGGAAATGTTTACAGGTGTGAGACCACAATCAAATCTAAGATCTGATGTTCGGGAACGTTTAACCTGGGAGGTGGAAACCACCTCCATGGTTTAACCACTACTTTCCTAATGTCTGATATTATCATCAAGTCTGGCTTTATCAAAGACACGGACAAATAAAGCACCACGCACTTCCGGTAGAGCTTCTTGTTGTTCTAGCTGTCCCTCGCATTCCATTGCTTCTCCTAATATGAGTAGAAAGTTCTTGCTTTACTAAACTCTTTTTTCTCCTTTAAAGGGGAAGGCTAGTAACTGATCAGTGGGAATCAGTGGAAATGCTGGGAGATGATTGTTCCAATCCTTATGGGATTCATTCAAGAGTTCATTGTATATCTATTGTTGTGTGAAAATGATTTGCTTCAGAATGGTCTCATATTCAAGTAATGTGCAGTTTAATGCTTCCAGGTTAGCGTCCCTGGTCAGTGACGGAGCATTAATCTGCATATTACTTGAATATGAGACCGTTCTGAAGCAAATCATTTTCACACAACAATAGATATACAATGAACTCTTGAATGAATCCCATAAGGATTGGAACAATCATCTCCCAGCATTTCCACTGATTCCCACTGATCAGTTACTAGCCTTCCCCTTTAAGATCTCTCTTTCCTAAACTTCTCATTGTTCTTATCCCAAACTTGTTCTTGGACTCTATGAATTTCGATGAAGTGGCTCATTTTGGAATTTCATGTTTGGAATTTCAGTCAGCTTTAAAGGAGACCTCCGGATGATTTTCAGACTTTTACATTTGAACAACTATAGATTAGTTATACTGAAAACAGATTTTCAGAATTTATATTGTTGGGATGAGGAATACGAATGTTTTCAAATTTACAACAAATTGCACTGAACAATTAAAGGATGATGACATGGCAGCCTCACAATAAGAATGCATGAGTTGGGGCGCAAGGAAGCAGAACAAAAGAAAAAGGCATGACCAGATTCTATACAGGTGAACTTGTTAAGCAAGCGGTACTGTAATGGAATAACGCTGCTGCATTTCTGAAATATGTGAGGCTCCTATGTCATCAACACTGTTCAGTGTAATTTGTTTAAGTTTTTTTTTTATTTATTTTTTTTTAAAGAGTATTGGTTTCTCTGCTCGAAGACTACAATAAATTCCACAAATCCATACATGGAGCTGTTGATTTATGTTCTACATGATGTGAAATTATGAAAATCGTCTGAAATGTCCCTTTAACGAAACACGCACCCCATTTAACGAAACACGCAATTCGCGATTTTTTATTTCGTTTGATGTGTTCATTGATGTCTCTCAATGCTATCTCCAACAACTTTGCACTGGTTAGAAATGGTTCACATACATTCTTATTATCTCCATGATAAACGATAAGTATGCACGTGTCATGTCATAGAATGACAGTCCCCTTCCCATCTCTTCATCTCTACTTCCGTAGACCACTGCGGTATGAACTAGGAGTTCCATGACATTTGCTCCAGTGACAATTGCTCCCATGAAATATCTGCACGCTAAGCCTATATAACATAAATTCTATCCACAAACATAACCCAAATCCTAATCCTAATCATAAAATCACACTAAGCCTAAAACACTATCACCACCCTAACCCTAATCCTAAGTCCTTGGAGGAAATAAGACCGGAGCAATAATATTGTCGCAGGAGCAAATGTCGTGTCACCGAATTGGGAACACTCAGAGAGCGGAAACCTTTGTCAACGTCGTAAGGTCACTAAAATCCAGAGAACTTATCGCGGGCTAGACGAGTCGAAATTAGTACAACTATGCAACTATACAGCCATGGAAGGATGTCAGGTTTTAACCAATCAGAACGCAAGAAACCGTACAACTATGCAACTGTGCAGCCCTAGAATGCCTGTATGGTTGTCACTCGTACGGGCCGAAGTGCCATTAATCGAACAACTGTACATCCCTGCATGCATTACGGAGCGCCTGTCGGGGTTTTAGCCAATCGTGACGCGAAAAACTTGACAGGCATTCATAAATACATGAGACACGATTAACCAGACAATTATGTATTCATCCCGGCAGTATGTATGAATGGTTCATGGTGTGCTATACAAGACAACCATTCATCCGGGCAGCAAATGGACGAATGGTTATATGGTATTAACCACAGAGACCTAGAATTTTACGAAACGAAAGCATTTTGCAGAATTTGATTAACCAGACTATCATGCCTCTGCGAAGTTTCTGAACGAATGGTTAGGTTTTAACCAATCAGGATGCAATTTTATAGACATCCATTCATCCCTGCCGCATGAATAAAATAAGTAATTGTTGGATTGTAACCACGTTCCGTGTTTTTTTTTTTAACCCCATCATGATGTGATATACTAGACAACCAACTTGTCCCCATAGGATAGCAACCGCACATATTTGACTGGCATCTGTTGGACCAAGGAGGTTGTGCCTATACATTTTTTTTAAGTTTGTTATTCGGTAATTGTTTTTCCTAACATGGGGTAACTTATCATGCTCTGTTTCTCGCTTTGATTTCAAGGAAGAGTTTTGTTTGGATTCAATATACCGGATCAATTATGAAATAAGATTTTATTTGAGATATAATGAGGATATGTCACAAGTTACACAAACAGGTAACTTTTTGGGAGCCCTGATACCATATAACAGTTTGAATACTTTTTATGCAAAAAAAAAAATGTACATGCACACCACAAAAATACACACAAGAAATAAAAAGAGAAAAAAATCAGGCACATATTACTTTTATAGTGGATTTATAACAGGTATTTCTGAAATCTCATTTTCAAAACGTTTATAGACGAGGCAATATATTAATGTGACTGGGTACCGTAGTCAGTTCCATTTCCAGTTATAGTCGAAAACGAATGTTACACTGGAATTATATATTCTATGTCCTACGTCTTGCAAGGGTATAGACAAGCCTATGATCGCGTGCTGTATGTAAGTATGCCAACTCTTATGGGGGGGGGGGGGGGGAGCGCAAAAACAGCTTGTGGAGAAAGTAGTGTGTCATGGATCGTCATAAGCCTCATTTCATGATAATATTGTTTAGCATTACTTCTTCGAGATGCGCCAACTATTAATCGAACAATTTCATATTAATGGACAAAAATTGTTTGTTAATTCATTTGTTTGTTTATTTCTCTCCTTTTTTTTTTCTTTTTTTTTTTTGAGGTGCGACTGGCACGTGTTAGCCCATACCAAGTTGCAGTAAAAGAAATAGGGGAGGATGAGTGTGGAATCCGACATTCTCCAGGCATTTCAAGTTACACAAAATGTGCCGGAGTCTACAAATAACACAATTGCTGATACCTTTTGTAAACTTCCCTCATGTCAAACTTCAAACTTAACTTTTAGTCTACATAAACGCCAAGACTCTTGGTATATTAACCATATGTATTCTTAAACCATTCAAACTAATTTCAAGTGCATTTAAATCATTCATACTACTGCGATCATAAAATTACTTTAGCTTCTTGAAACCATACACTCACATTCTGCAAATGATCATTATTTTGTCTGTCTTTGGAAGATAATTCAAACATAAATGATATTAGAATCGTTTGCGCAGAGAAGAAAAGAGAGCATGGGGTGAATTCTCAATGTCGTTAATGTATACACTGAAGCGTAAAGATCCTTCAAAGGATTGCTGAGGAACACTACAAAGAGGAAGAAATTTGTTTAGACTTCAAACACATGATTTATACTAAGTACCATGAAAGTTATTTGAAGGATAACTATTCAACCAATTGTAAATTATTCCATGAAGCAGCCATATAGTTTCAATTTTCATAACATTATACTGGGATTATTCGTATCAAAAACATTTGATAAATCTACGAAAATGCCATTCATAATTAAATGAGTTCTATTTCATTGTATCCAAAATTGTATTACACATGTCCTTCAGTGCCATCGATGTTGAGTACTCACGAAATCCAAACTGATTCCTACTCAAAATATCATATCACTCGTTGATAAATAGGTCTTTAGTATCTTGGAAAAACATGAAAGAACAGAGTGGGGCAGAAATCATTGACTTCGCTTTTTTCATCCTTTACATTTATCTGGAAAAACACTTTTAATCATTGACAAATTATGAATATAATAAAGTGCTTCACTGATTACATAAATAACAAATTTAATGACATTGGGGCTAAAATCATGTTAATTTTTGATTTATTACTCATGAATAATTTATTTCTATCATTACATATTTCAGTTTCATTTGTTGGACATATTATGCGCCACTCTTGAAGTTGGACAAGTGCCCTTTAAATTGGGTTTTAGGATCCTGTATCATAGTAGCTAATTATAGTCAAATTTCAGTAAATAATTCTAAACATTTGCAACGTCTTGTGGATTTTCTGTCAATATTTCCATCACATTTAATCAAGGTTTCTATACTGTCAACTTTCTTTTTACCAGTTAGTGAATTAATCACTTTCCATAATTTTAGGGGTAATAATTCTGATCTTGATTATATTCTCGTTTACATTTCTTTATTTGAACATTTAATTTGTTTCTAAACAGCCTATGTTGCCTGTTAGTTGGGGGCCTAAGGGCTCAAAATGGGTTGTTTGGTTCAAATTCTTCCAAAAGCACCAAATTTGGCTCATAGGTCCCTTGTACCATACTCTTTCGATTTTTGATGGGCGCCAAGACTAAAAACCCTTGGGGCCGCCATATTGGTGGAATCCAATATGGCCGCCATCCGGGTTAAAGGTCAACTGCAGTTACAAATTGAAAAGGTTGATTAATGTTATGAATCCCATGTGGAAGATTTTACGGGGTTAGAGAATGTGATTCTAAATATCATTTCTGCAATTCAAGGTCACTATCACCTCTCAAGGTCACTTTCAAGGTCAAATAAGGGTCAAATCAGGCATTTTGTGCATTTTTCGAAATGGCGTCTGTGAGCATTCAACTGCAATTCACTGGTACCCCTATTTTGTCCCATTTGTCATCTCTTCCATACTCCTTCAGTGGTCAATTAGGGCCAAGAGCGGTTCCATTCTCCTACATATCAATAATGATTTTGACAAATAAATGAAAAAAATTATATTCAAGATATATATATATATATATATAGAGAGAGAGAGAGAGAGAGAGAGAGAGAGCACAGAAAATGGGCTTCCATCGGTTTCGTTTTCTTTTCTCATTTTCTTTGCTCAAAGTTTTCAATATTCATCGATTGTTTCTGGTCAGTTTTTCCTTTCTTTGTTTATATATATATATACATATATATATATATATATATATATATATATATATATATATATACATGCTTAAATACGGTCGCCATCCTATTCCAAGGTGCCGAATCAGGGTGCAATGGCAAAGAGGGTGATAAATACGCCTAATGCCGATTCGGGATCTTTTCATGTGTCTGGGTTTGTGATTCTTTCACAAAAGGGACTTCCACTTTTTATATCCAAGTGATGAGGTGCAAAGTGTTGTGCCTCTACTAGAGGGGACGGTATGACAACACACACCATTGCTCAGCTAGACTTGAGATAAGTGGGATTCGAACCCGCGCCGGAACATAAGTCTTTAGACCGTAAGCCATACGCTACCGACTGAGCCACCTCGTCACCTTTCATGGTCAATTATATAACTTTCCAGCTGGCAAGCGATATGATTCTCCTCCTGTTGAAATTGGTGTATGCCTGCTCTCCCTTGCTTCCGGGGAATCAAGCTCCTCAATCCAGGTCAGACCAGTATTCTAGGGGCAGTTAACTAAATTCGATCATTAAAGTCCTTTAATGGCAGTATCGTATCAGAGTAGGTGAAGACAATTCAGCTGAAGGTTTTTTCTTATCTTTTTTTATTCTCTTTTTATCAAACGAAACCGTTTCTTTACTGAAAGCGCAAATAGTGACTAGGGAAACTGAACACCTATTGATGTTGTATGGGATACTGATCCTGAAGAAAATAATCTTAACATTTTTGCGCAGCAACACTGTACAGTCCTCTGACAAGAGATGGTGATGGCACCACTCAAATCTCAAATTATGATTGGAAGAGCGTAGCGGCTTCCTGAAAATTAAGATTGAACAATGAAGAACTGCCCTCATTTATCAGCGCACAGATATCCAAGAATAAATGGGACGGACAACTCATTCTGAGCACCTGATTCGAGACGGAAATATCCAAAAGGAATTGTGATCTCACAACCTTTCAGCTTTCCAACAACTTAGATGCGATCTACGCAAAGATATCCTTGCAAAGGATGACATAATGTTTTCTGAAAGCATTTTCTAAAAACATTATACAATCGCACGGATGAGCATAACATCACATTTTCGTTAGTGTGCTTTTTTAATCCCTTTGATCTGGGGGAGTTACGGTTGGGTCGTGGTATTGAAAAGATAAAGGCCTTTTCAGCTCTTTCCTGTACATCATACCTCTCTTCCAGAGCCCAACATCAGGCACTGACAGGGTACGACATTACTTCAGACTTGCTTTGATGTGGCATGCAAAATTGGGTCAGCAAACCAGAGCTCACTGGCACATTAACTACTTTAATAATTGTGCTCATGTCCAGCAAGGACTGATGAGCAATAAAGTTTATGGGGCAGCCTGCATCAACGAGGGTAGGCATCATCTCGTCATAACGTGGGAGCAGATCATCAGAAACCACCCTATCTGATGTGATCCCTGATTTCAGGGAGTGGAGTTGGAGGAAGATGGCACAGGTACATGGCAATTACTTGTACTATCAGCCACTCTGCGCAATGCTTCAGTACCAAATTTCATTCTTCTGCACCACAGCTGTTTTAAGGCATGCATTGGGAGGTGGAAAACATGGACATGGAAAAAAAAATGATGAAATGAATGAATGAATGAATGAATGAATGAATGAATGAATGAAGGTGAAAATGCACAATGTAGAGCAGGTGTCAGACGAGCCATGGTCAGTAGTTTGATATTGCTGCAAACTTAAAGTGTGTGTGGGGGGGGGGATTGAGGGCCTATCTGACGGGAGGAGACTTTGTCGCAATGCCAGCGTCTCGAAGAAATTATTGTCGCTGCCACAACTAGCGCGATTTCCAGGGCGACGTCCAAGACGTCTTCAAACAAAGGGACAACTTATTTGCTTGAAAGTCACGGGGATGTTGGCACGGCTTTTGCAGTCGCAGGGACTTATCAGAGACGTCTTTTCTCAGCGACTTCTCCCTTTCATCGCCATTATGTCATTACGGTCTCCACAAGATGCGGGGACATCTCGAAGATGTTGCAGACAAATTTAGTCCCCACGACATGGCCACAGTGATGGAGACTTCGCAGAGAGACAAGCTGGAAGACGGAAATAGTCTCTCCAAAAATCGGAAATGTTCGATTCTCCTGCAAATCCTGCAGATTGGGCTCGTCTCCAGGAGACGTGCGTCGTAGAAATGTTGCGGAGAGTAGAGTTGCAACCTATAGTCTTCAGACCAACGAGATACCAACATAATTATAAAGTCTTGTGATATCATACCAATTTGTGTCCAAGCACTTTGGTAGAATCTTAATATACCCTAGAAGGTGTCATGAAAGTTGTACTATAGCATATCTAATCTGTACCCTGTTAATGGTGTCACTGTGGCACCTGTGAAATATGCTTGTTCCCTACATGGCGTTCTCTGAACGGCATATTTAGCTGTGGAGGCACATACATTTCCTGTAAAGACTTTAGAATCGAACTTTCTTACACAAGTTCAAAAATAGCAAATTGATGCCAACCTGATGTACTAAAAACTCTCTTAAACACAACAGATTTTTTTTTCTTTTTTGTATCCAGATTAGGAGTGATCTTTATAATTATCATTCCATTGAATTTAAATCTGAATTATGAATACATATCTATTGTGATTGATGATCCCTGAACTGCAACAGACAAGTAAAAACACTTCTCTTTTTAGTGGCAACGTCAAGGACGCTGGTAATATAGAGAGTAGCCCCCCCCCCCCCCCCCTTATTGCTAAATGATTGATATATCAGGTAGCGATAGGATTCTATTTCTCATAAATTATATGTATGTTTTTATTGCATTCGTTGCAGATGAAGATGAAAATGATAATCCAATAATCAAATCTTGAAAACTCTTTTAAAGGGCATTACCCATAATTCTAACTAGCTCTTTTGGCTGTCATTAAAGCAAATGCAAATATATTGAATTCCGCAAATATGACCACTCGGTGAGGACATTTCCTCTTAGTGCCTGTAGTGTAAAAATAATTAATGGAATGATTGTGACATGAACTATCATATTCCATAGCTTTGGACAGAACATCACTTAAAAGCTTGTGTAGCCATATTATAACAGGCCATAATTGAAATGACGCAGAAAAAAATGACCGTAAGTAATCATTAAAAATGAAATTGAAGGGTTACCAAGTCTTCAAATTTGATTGTGAAATAAGGATCTGAGTAAGATCCCTTAGACCTAATTACTCTCAGAAAGGGGTTCTAATTATAATTCATGCGTGTATACCTAGTGTTTGAAATCTCAACACGAAAGCAGATATATTGATGTTACTCATGAAAAAGCCCACCTCTCCCTCTCCCACAGCAGGGCTGGCATTCCTCCTATATTGACTATAGGCAAGCCATTTTCTAAATTACCTATTGTGAATATAATGGTTTCACCCCAAATGACCTCTAGGGAGACCTTATCAGGAAAAGTTGACATCAGACCATTAAAACAACTTCAGAATCGAATTCCTTGACCCATAAAACCTCTAAAGCTGACTTTTCAAATTATTGTTATGGATTGGCCTTTAAACGTAGGTGGCAGCCATATTGGATTTTGCAAATATGCCGCCCCGGAGGGCGCCCTTTACAAGAAATACGCCTTTTTTCAGCCGTCGACAACTGCAATTCTATTACTAAGGCTGGCATTCCTGGAATATTGACCATGGGCAAGCCATTTTTTCAATAAACTGTTATGAATACAATGGCTTAACCCCTAAATGACCTTAAGGTGACCTTATAAGGAAAAATTGACTTCAGACCATAAAAACAACTTCAGATTCGAATTCCTTGACCCAGAAAACCTCTTAACCTGACTTTTTAAATGATTGTAACCCTTTTATGTTTTCAAATGCAAGTGACCTTTAAACCTATATGGCGGCCATATTGGATTTTGCCAATATGGCCGCCCCAGAGGGCGCCCTTCTTGGCGCCCATCAAAAATCGAAATAGTATGGTTTGGGCTACATGTGCGCCAAATTTGGGTGCTTTTGGAAAAATTTGAACCAAAAATCCCTTGCGCCCCCCACTATGTCATTACGCCTGGTTTATGCAGTCATTTTTGCCCAACTTGTTCTCACGCCTTAATACTGAACTAAACTAGTCAGAATAGTCTCAGTCATCCAAGCTTTTATTAATTTTTCTTTTTGTGTTTGTTAATTTTAGTTGATTGCAAAGGAAAGAACCAGTTTCGTACAAATCTCGCAATATAATCCCGAACATAGGCAGAAATCACATCTTCACAGTGTAATACTCCAGCCATAATCTTTAGGTGTATTTCAGAAGGCATCAATGTTTTGCCTGGAAAATATTCTGTCCTCCGAGTAAGTTATTTGCTACATCAATGCACTTATAATACAAAGATGTTATTCGATGAAAAAAAAACCAAACAAACGGGCATATGATCTGAAATGTCAGTACGCAATAAACCGCTTGAAGTAGGCATCTCTAGTTGATCTGTGAAAACATTAGCTCTTTAATATTTCATGAGGGGCTTCTCCATTATCTGACAAAAAGTTGGAAGCCCTGAAACCCCATCTCAACCAAAACTACACCACCCCTTACCATCTCCATCCTTGGCCCGGCTCGAATAGTGGAGTATTGCCTGAACGCATAATTAGCCTTGGGACTCTTCTGACCCCAAATACCCCTAACAGATCTATTACATTCTTGGTGCAATGAGCTACATTCTTGTCCATGACTCTTAGTGGGATCACGGGTTCCTGACCTACCTAGAGCAGGTGTAGAAGTTATACCAGTTTCCCCTTAGTGAAATGACTATTTGGTGCAACAACTTTCCGAAGAGAAATACATGGTATTAAATCATTAAATGCTTTCCGCTGACTTTTTATCAGCATCCATTTCATTTCTGCCATTATCATAATCATATTCAAATCAAAGAGAGAGAGAGAGGAGAGAACATAATTATGATAAGTCACCCCATTTTAAGCAAAGCAATGACCAAATAACTTTAAAACATGCGATGAAAATACTTTTCCTCTTTGTTCCAACAGAGGACAGTCATAATATATGGACAGTTTTGACTAATTTCGACTAATTCAAAATTTGTACGGATGATGAGTGTCACGCATTTTGGTTAAGATGTTTGATGTAACATTATGTGTACAGCATTACATGTTATTCATTGCTTTCATGATTATTGTACAAATCTATGTAAAGGATGTCTCGCTGACTCTATTGCAAATTACGAGTTTAGCCATATAGTCCAATCTCAATTGCTTTGCACTCAGCGGAGTTCTCTCTTTGTTCATCTTCCTTTGTCCTTCTGACCTTCACAAGTCTATTCTATACTCTCACCACTTTGACCTTGTGCTCACTTGTTCTTCTGACCTTCACATGTCCATTCTGTGCCTCCCTCGCTTTGACCTTGATCTTACTTCAGTACTTTCGCTCTGTCCCTTCTTACTTTGACTTTGCTTTGTCTTTCAGAACTCTTGCCTTGCTTTCTTAAGTTCAACTTTGTCCTGACTTTCAGGATCCTTGCCCAATACCCTTCGCCCTTGCCTCTTACTGCCCTTCAGCCTTTTCAGCCTGCTCCCTACGTCCTTGCCTTTCACTGTCCTTCAGCCTTTTCAGCTTGCTCCCTTTGCCCTTAACTCTCACTGTCCTTCAGCCCCTTTGTGCTTGCTTCTTATCTTGACCTTCTTCTGTCCTTGTATCCTCTCTTTCCCTATGACTTTGAGCTCCTTATCTATGTGCTCAAAGACATCCTTCTCCTATATACTTCGCAGCGCGATAAACGTCTTTCTCGTGACCTTCATGACTGGTCCTCTCTATCTCTCGAGAACAAGATCCGATGAGCTTGTTTGAAAGGGGCATACAAGACAGACTTTATGTTTATTTAAAAACCCCACTTGCTTGGGAGATGGAGTGAAGAGTTTGTCAGCTAAGAGTGAAACCCGTGTTTGAACAGCGAGAGAGTCCTCAACGAATAAGAGATAAAGAGTCAACCAGTCCAGAAACGGTCTCCAGTCATGCTTATTGCATTAGTTAGTCATAAGTCCTTCACCGCATCGCACCTCTCATACCTGGCGAGACATCCTCAAAATCCATCCCTGTAAATGTGTTCGAGTGATTCTTCATAATAAACTTCTTTAACCGTGATTTCTGCATGATGACTGTAATTTCTCCCCGACCCTCGGCATCCTTCGGCAATACTCTTCAACTTATAGCGGGACTTTATTTTTGGGACTTTTACAAAATCGGAATTATATTCTGCCCATCTTCGACAAGTCGCCGTTACAATATAAGTTGATTCAGTTTCAATGCACGACAGTATCATTCTCATTCAACAGCTTGTTAGAAGAATTTGCATTCGATTGTACAAAAAAAAAAATAAAATAAACGAAAGGACTTTAATGTGGTTTGTCTCAGTGGCATTGTTCAATTTCCTGGCATGGAATATTCACGGCTGTACTGCTCTCTCCCTCTCTCTCTCTCTCGCTCTCTCTCTCTCGTATGGAATAGCTATATGTGACCGTGCATCACAAAACCAACAAAAAGTCGCACCTCTTGATTTAACGTGGGGCCTAAAAAAGGGTGAAACGGGTCAGCTATATTTTCTGAAAGAGCTATTCTCTTTCTACATTATTCTTGAGTTTTGGATCATGAAATGAGTGGGAAAGTATGTTTTCAGCAGGTTTTCTACGATTTTTTTTTTTTTTTTGTGTAGAGTAGCATAATCAGGTATGTCTTAAAGAGGCAAGCATTTATTTAAAAACCATTTGCACATTCTTCCCTTTCAACTCTGATAACCTTTGAAAGGGTAAAGCGATACTGCTTTGAAAGTTGGTATTAGTCACGGAAAACATGTGCTTATAGAGCGTGAGGAAGCTCAGCTTAATTTGATAATCCCTTCATTGTTGTTGCTGCGGAAATTCACAACACATTCTTTGTCCCTTTCATTGCACAGCCACGCTTGGAAAGCAAACCGGAAAAGTAACTGTAAATAACACTGTAAAATGTAGTTTTGACTATTAGATACGCAACCCACTTGAGTCTGGGGCGCTGCAATTTTATATCCATATATATATATATTGTTGTTGTTGTGTTTTAAAGAAAGAAGAGAGAAAAAATATATATTTAATGGATCATGCAATACAATGTCTTATGTTTACTACCTGTAGGCATACTCACGTTCGAGAATAGATGAAAACAACAAAACATCAAAACAACAACAACTACAACAACAAAGAAGACAAAGTAATTGAGTGAATTATCGCCATATTTCATCGATGTCAATGTCTTCTATGTTTTAAATGCAATAAGCACCCATTTTTTATCTCATTACAGTGATCTATATATATATATATATATATATATATATATATATATATATATATAATATATATATAATTTATTATATACATAACATAGGAACCTATATGAAAATATACGAAGCGTGTCCATAACTTCATCCATTTTACTTATATTCCCAAACAAAATAGGAAACAACATAACACACTATACCTTACAAGGCTAAAGACCACTATCCGCCGTATATAGGACATGGCAATTCCAATGTATTTATTCATCTATTCACTTATTTATTGAGGGGAGACTGGGGTGAACTTGGGTGCAGGAAGAGTGGGACAGCTCTCATATCTCAAGAAAATTTTAAAGGTCCTGTTTACCTTTGGGAACAGTGATTTAAAAATGTTCAAAATATCACTTTTGATGCATATGTGTAGGTCAGTTGTATCACAAAACATCCTACCATATATATATATATATATATATATATATATATATATATATACTTGCAATAAAGCCTGAAATATAAGGAGATATCACTATTTTTCTCAATAATCGCCCCGTCACTGTACAGGCTGCTAACCTGGAAACATTACTTGAATATGAGACCATGCTGAAGCAAATAATTTTCACACAACAATAGATACATAATGTACTATTAAATGAATCCCACAAGGATTGGAACAATCATCCCCCAGCATTCCTACTGATTCCCAATAAGCCATCCCCTTTAAAATTAACTCGAAGTTTTAAACTTGTGATGATTAGCTTGCTAGTTTTAAACTACTGCGCTTGTCCACACGACACTTTATCCCAAGGATTAAACTTATCATAATTTAATGATACAGTAGTGTACAACACGCACCTGGAGGTTGACCCGGAAGCTAGGGGAAACGATATGGCTCCTGTGGCTACGTCACAGGGACAATTTTTCTAGATCTGAAAAAAAAGCCTTCGATATTATATCTCATTCTTTTTTATTACAGAAATTGCCTTTTTATGGTATTCATGATATGGAGCTAGAATGGTTTACATCATACCTGACCGACAGAACTCAATGTGTATTTTATGATGGAGCACTGAGCAGTTTTCTCAAAGTTAAATCAGGCGTACCACAAGGGTCAATACGTGGACCGCTTCTGTTTTGTTTGAATATAAATGACTTGTTGCAACATTGATTATAATCGATCAAAAGTATCTTTATACGCAGATGATACGGCCATTTTTGTGAAAGGGAAAAATGTAAATGCTGTTCAAATTACATTACAGAATAATTTTGATTTGATGTGTAATTGGTTTAATATAAACAAAATACAAGTTAATGTTAATAAGACTAAATTGATGCTGTTCGGATCAAAGAAACGCATTAATAAATGTCAACTTAGTATTTGTTACCAAGGTCAATATTTAGAGCGCGTGTCTGGTCTAAAATACTTAGGTGTATATTTTGACGAAAGCCTTAACTGGTCACGACATATTTCCCAAATCATAAGCAAAATCTTTCGAGCTATATCATGTATAAGGAGGATTCGAAAATTCTTACCGAAATATATGTTGATACAGTTATATTATTCCCTGATCTTATCTCACATAGATTACTGTGCAGTGGTATGGGGGAATTGCACGAAAGGTAATATATTAAAGGACAAGTTCACCTTCATTAACATAAGGATCGAGAGAATGTAGCAATATTAGTAGAACACATCAGTGAAAGTTTGAGGAAAATCGGACAATCCGTTCAAAAGTTATAAATTTTTGAAGTTTCTGTGCAGTCATCGCTGGATGAGAAGACTACTGCAGTAGATGATGTCACATGCGTACAACAATATTCAATTCAATTCAATTCAAAGTTTATTTCATTTTTCAACAAAAACATATGTTTCATTTCATTTAGTAACAGAAAATAAGGTAAATAGAACATAGTGAAATAAAAAGACTACAACAATTGAGGACCTATAGTAATCATACATTGTATTGCAAGAAAGAAACAGAAGTGATCAAAGTGAAATATATGTATACCGTTGATTTAAATGCGAAAAATGGAGGGACCCACTAAAAAGACAGAGCTTGTATATAGTATGTGGGTCCCTCTGGAGAAGAACATCAACGAAAAGATAAATTGAACCGTCGTATATACAAAAAAAAAATAACAAAGTGAAGGAAGTCTGGAAGCCCACTAGAAATTAGATTAACAAATAAATACATTTACATAGACGCGAACTAACATAAAACAGGACTAGACAGCAAGACAACTACTAAAGGAAAGGTTGTACAGGACAAAACGGGATGGACAAGACTGACGAACTGAAGATAAAGTAGCAGACAAGAACGCAAAACAGAGACAGAAATAGTAACAGAACAACAGAAGCAACATAAACATAAACAGCGATCTTCGGGAGAAGCATGCCTAGAGAAACAGAAGATAGTTGCTGGGGAAAGTGAAATTTTGACGCCTTAAAGAAAGACAAGAAAATATAGAAAATGGAGGGATATATGAACCGAAGTAGCACACGGAAAGTCAACTACTAGACGCTAAAGCCCCTTTTACACTTTCACGGATTGCTTCACGGATGACCACGGATGGTCATCCGTCGTGTTCCGGCATGCAAAATATTGATTTTCCAATCAATGCCGGTGTGAATACGAGCCCAACTGGGTGTCTACACGGACAAGCACGGAGTATACACGGCCAAGTACGGTACCTACACGGACAGACAAGGAATGAACGCGGACCACAGCGGAAACAATACGGAGCTAACATGGATTGAGCACGGACGCAACTAGGTGTCTTCGCGGTCTTTACACGGATATCCTGAAAATGTTGACAGATTACATTTGCATTTGCTTTTGATACTTTATCATTCTTGGATGACATGATTCCAGAGCTAAGTACAGTATAAATGGCACACAAGAAAATCTATAGCAACCTATACGCCTCTCGTTGTCGACATCATAAAGGCAAAATAATCTCTTTGTCACGTTTGTTGCAAACTCTCATTTTACAGGAACATCATGACATAAACAAAATGAAACAAAACAAAACAAATCGAACACACACACACACACACACACAAACAAACACAAACACAGCGAGGAGATGTGTTTGGGTCACTGGCGCTTCTCAGGCGACCATTATACGAACAGTATATGAGGGGATGATGGCTGTACTGATTGGGAAAGATCTGAGCAAATTTCATGAACTTTATGAGCTTGTATGGCAAAATACACGAATTTTTCATCCCGGATGGAGCCGATGCTAATACGGACGTCCCGATGTCTTCACGGATTGTCCCGGAATGAGTACGGAGGCAACACGTAATACCCGATGCCTACAGGAAAGGAATACGGAAGCTACACGGAGTAGACTGTGCCAACAAGGAAGGATTTGTATTAATTTTCATCCGTGATGTCCGGGATGAAAAATTAAGCAAGCTTCATTTTTTCGGCGGACATGCCGGATGATCAAGGATAATGCCGGATGACTTCACGGAGTCAACACGACCATGCCGGAAACAATACGAATGATCCCGGATCGACGATCCGTGGTCATCCGTGATGCGATCCGTGAAAGTGTAAAAGGGGCTTTAGGGTAAAAATGGCAAAGATGACAACAGTGCAAACATCCAGGGGGGGGGGGGATACCATTAATTCTTCGAATAGGAGACAAAGTAAACAGGTTAAATATAAAAATGGCCAAAAGGTTAATTCAGTATTGTAGAGTCATACGATTGTAATAAAAAAAACTTCAGTCTCCCCTTGAGTATATGGATGGAGCATTTTTTTAAGTCATGATTCAAAGAATTCCAATAATTTGAACCTACATAAATGAGTGTGTTTCTAGCAAAAATCGTTCTTAAAAGAGGTAAATTGAAATTCACTAGATCGCCTAGTGGGATATTTATGAAATGATTGATTTTTGAGGAACATAGAATCAAAAATAGATGGAAGCAAGTTATTTCTCGCGAAAACCAAACTGATAATTCGTAAAAACCTCATGTGCCTTCAAAAAATTGATAATTCTCTTGTAAATGAGTTTTTCTAAGACCTTAGACAATGACGATAATAATGAAATTGGGCGATAATTGCTGATTTCAAACTTATCACCTGTCTTAGATATTGGGATTACTTTAGCTAATTTCATTTTATCGGGAAACACACCGTTAAAAATTGACAAATTAAATATATGAGCAAGTGGATCAGCAACCGAGGAAATAACACCCTTAAGTACAAAATTATCTATCTCATCATAACCAGAGCTCCGTTTATTTTCAAAAGAGGAAACTATATCAATAATTTCAAATCTGTTAGTTGGTGTGAAAAATATGGAATCAGAGTTACGCTGACCTAAAAATTCAGTAAAATGAGTCTCTGTTGCAGGAATGTTATGAGCATAATTTTCGCCTATTTTTGAAAAATAAGTATTAAAAATATTTGCAATATAAAGGGGATCATTAATCAATTCATCATTCAATTTCATTCTATCGATGTCAGAGTTTTTACTCGGAACATTCATAGCCTGTTTTAAAACTTTCCAGGTACTTTTCATATCAAACTTATATCTCGATAATTGCTTAGAGTAATATCTTTTCTTTTCAGAACGTAAAATCATTGTCAAAGTATTTTTGTATGATGTATATCTATATCGATTCTTCGATCGCTCAGTTTTTTCCATTTTGTACTTATAATACAAACGATTTTTCCTATTAATTGAACGAAGAATTGATCTTGAAATCCAAGGTAACCTGGGTGTTTTTTTATACTCTGTTCTATTTCTTTGTTTTGGAATTACATCATCTAAATGATGATTGAAAAATTCCATAAAATTATGAAAAGATATATTAACGTCATCGCTGCCGAATACTCCTGACCAGTCAACATTCTCGAGAGCCGCATCAAAACTAGCTAACTTTTCAGGTGAAACTCTGCGTCTGAACAAAAAAGATGAAACAGGTTTAGCATTAGCTGGTAAAACAAGTCATTACTGGAAAATGATCGGTCATATCTGAAAGAATTAGAAAAGAATAGGGGAGGGGTAAAATATTACAAAACAAGTTATTAATGAGGGTGGCAGAGCGATCTGTAACACGTGTGGGTTTAGAAATAAGCGGAAGAAAGGACGAGGACAGAAGTGTGTGGAGAAAATCACTAGAGATATTATCATGCTCAGACTTCAGCAAATCAATATTAAAATCGCCGAGTAAGAAGCAATCCTTATTTTGAAAAACGTGTGAATTAGTCAGATCTGAAAAATAGTTAAAAAAATCATTAGAGTTTGAATTATGGGGTCTGTATATAACGCCTACCATAAGATTTCTACATCCTGGGATAAGAATTTCTATAAACAGAGATATTGTCCATTCTAGAGATATCTTCATGAATAGTAGTATCATAGGAACGTGCTACATACAATGCAACTCCCCCTCCATTCTTATCAGACCTATTGTTAACAAATAAATTATAACCCTCGATTGCGAAATAATTTTCTGCATTGGAAGCTAACCATGTCTCACTTAATCCGATAACGGATAGCGACTGACTTGCATCAGATTCTAATAAAAATTTTAAATCATCAAAATGTTTATTCAAACTCCTTATATTTAAATGCAAAAAAAAAAGAAAATATATCCTCAGAAAAATTATGAATTATATTTTTGTATTGATTCACTGTAATATCATTGCACAACTTATTTTGAGTGATATTATCATTACTAAAATCAAAAGGCAATTCATTTTCAGCTGTGTTCAGGCTATCGGTAACAAAATTATCGTAAGGGGTGGTTCGTTTACTGGTTGACCCACTCACTGGGTCAGAGTCTGAGCCTGTGTCCCTAAACAATTCAAAAAAAAAAAAATCATCGTTCGATAAGGAATAAAATGGCGCATTCAGAAAATTGGCCATAATTACGAATACAAGACGAATTTTTTAAAGTCTGCGTCATCAACGAAACTAGGATGTAGTGAACGAGTGGACAATACAAGAAAATACCCAGTCGCCGTAATGTGGCAAGACGCTGGAGTAAGTTACGAACATGGGTGACGTCAAAATCATGATAAGCAGAAGATCGCTGAGGAGACGTAGAACGTGAAACGAGAAGGGGTAGAATAAGGTAAGTAAGAGCAGTGAGAAGAATCGACAGAAAAAGACATAGAGCACACACAACACAATAACAAGAATAAATCCAGTGTATCAGTGGGCTTCCGAGAAGACATACATGCATTGGAAAGGATAAAGAGGATTGCGAGAGGCAAGCCGATATGCTAGAGCGAAGAAAGTGGGATAACAAAACCATGTTGTAGCGTGTTTGGGGGAGGGCTCCCGCCAGATACGGAAAATACGATGGGGAAAAGAATTACATTAGATGAAATAAAATTGTAATGAATAATAATCCTTCAATGATAACACGACAATTTAACAGCATGAGAGAATGTGTAAGGAGGTTTAAATACATCTTTCTTAAGTTTCGGATAAAACATTTCGGAACGATTAATGAAAGAAAGAAAAAAAATAATAATAATTACATTCATACATAACATCCAAGAAACAAATGAGTTTAAGATTCAGGATTTAAATATTGTACATGGTAATCCAGAATTGTACAATATAACAATGTAATCAATGAGGCGAAAACGTTTTATAATAATGGCCATCAGACAGAAAGGTAACAGGGATATGTACTGGACGGTATGCTGAGGATGCAAAGAGTATGCAGTACTAGTATACCATGTGTATAGAAATCAGAGGGAACGCCAGTGCAAGCGAGAGAGGGCGGCATAGAGCCGCAAGCTAGCGTCCCTATCCTGTGACATCAACACTGTTGAGACTCGTAAGCCAACATATAAGTAAAAGGGGAGAAGAACTATACAGTGTACATAAAATGCATTTTGAAATAGACAGCATGTATACTATGAACATGGGAAGTAATATCCGCACAAAAACAAAATACAGGTATCAAAAAGGGTAGTGCAAAATTTTACCTCATGACTTCAGGTTATAGGAACAAAAAGATAACTAGACCCGGAATTTGTCAAGACTGACAAATTAGGTGATCCGATTTTTTTTTTAATCAATGATTCGAGTCCTGATCACAATAGGCATGACCATAAGGTTTCATCCTTGTTTAGAGACATTGGCCGTGTGATATTTGGATTCTCATTTAGAAAAGGGAGTGAGACCTGCCATCTTTGGTACCGAATTCCGTATACACTAACGGAAATACAGAATGAAGTATATTTGACCTTTGACCTCACTTTGCACACCCAAAATGGCGTCTAAGCAAAAAGTGATTATTTTTTGAAATGATTCTTGTAACATGGTCTTTGCGTGTGCAAAATATGGGAAAGATAGGACATGTATTCACCAAGATACTGGATGAAACATTTATGACCTTTGACCCTAATTTACATACCCAAGATGGTGTCCGATCAAGTAGTTGTTATTTTATGAAATAATGTACGTGACATGTATTAAACATGTGCAAAATATGGGATTGATAGCCATTGTTGTTGTTCATCTATTGCACAGAAAGTAGAAAGAAAGAAAAATAAAGAAAAATTGTTATTTTATAGAAATTTGAAGGAGAAGCATAAAAAAATCAGAAAAAGATAAAGTAAGGGAAGGGAGATTAAGATTAACTAAAGAAAAAGAAGAAAAAAGTGTTTAAAAAAATTTAAAAAAATATTGGCAGGGGTGAGCCTCGAACCAGGGACCTTAGGATTACGAGTCGGATGCGCTACGCAATGACCTATTTCATTCTCCATAGGCCCTGTGTATTAAGCAAAATGACGCTGCATCGAAGCCTCGTGCCATTTTCAACCAAGTTTTTCGACGTGATGCCGACATCGTATGAAAAAATGGAGGGCACACTTACGATAGCCCAAAGTCTCAGCTACAACATACTAAAATCTGGGAGAAATTCACCGAAGCATAAGTGAGCTAGTGCTCGAAAAAGAGAGTCATGTCAATTTTCACTGCCAGAAAAACTGCTCTCCCATAGAGATAACACGTAAACTGGTCAAATTTGACAATATTACTTTCAATCCATTTTTACGAGGTGATGCCGTCATCCAATCAAAATGTTGTAATTATATTAATGAAAGATCATATAATAAGCTACAACATACTGAAATCTGGGTGTAAATTGGCAAAGGATAAGTGAGATACGCTTGATTGAACTTGAAATTTGATGACGTCATTTTGAAAATTTACTTTTTTTACTTTATTAAGATATTTGATATCTTTTAGTCATTTTTCCAGCATAGCCAGCCCATGAAATGACATGTACAACTCATCAGCTTTCAGAATATGTAAAGAAAATGGGGGGTCACCGTCCATCCTGACGAGTAAAATCGGATTTAAAATTGGCGTTTTTTTGGCATCGTTGCACTGTATATCGCCATTGACGCGCGCGCGGAATTTCAACTTTGACGGGCCCGTATGACGTCATATTGAGTCAGATTGACTTGAAACTTGGTAGAAATATTTCTTGACAATTCAGGCATCCGATAAATGTAAAAAAACGGGAAATTTCCATTGCATATGAGCTGTGTGTGCGAATATGTGCGCGCGCGTACGCGTCCGTCCAATTTTTTCAATTTTTCAAAAAATGCTCCAAATGGTCTGAAACGTGTGCAAAAAAAATTTGAGCTCGATTTGAGCATACATATATTTCAACGCGCGCGTACGCGCACGTTTTAAGAGAAAATATGAATTTTGAGAACATGAGTAGAATGCGCATAACTTGAATTATATGTGACGTAAATTTCATTGCAAAATTCCATTCCATTAATGAGATATGAATGAAAATGTGTTTTCATATAATGACGTCATAGTGACGTCACGGTCGACTGATCACTATGATTTTACTTGCGCTGTCGTCTTTAGGACATGATACATACATGGTATAATTTTGATATTGATAGGAAAAGGACTTTCTGAGCTAATCGATGCACAACTTTTGGGGAGAAATAAGAAAAAGAAGAAGAAGAAGAAGAAAGAATCCGTACAGAAACAGAAGGTGATCCGAGAGGATACTCGGATCACCTAATAAGGCTGTAGACAAAGGAAATGATAATTCCCGCGGGACCCCCGGAAACCTCACACTGTCCCAGCGAAACACCCGAAATCTGCCACCTGGTGGCTATGAGTATAATCATACAATATGAATAAAGGCTTTTGAATATACACGTGGGACAATCGTACACTTGTCTGCAAGACGGATCTGTGGTAGCAGGAAGAGAGAGAAGAAGAAAAGAAGAGGAGGAGAAGGATGAAAAAAGGAAAAGAAAACTAACAAAGTACCACGGTTAGACCATACACAATAGACATTCGCGTGATATTAGTACAAGGCACGTCACCTGTGTGTTGAATACATAAAAAATCGGGAGTAGTTTTAAGGTCCAGAGCGTATTATAATATTTCAAAGACATTTTAAAACTTCCATTACTACAAAATAATGTACATTTATAGTGCTCAGTTTTTTCGGAAAACATTGAAACCTTGTGCATTGCACTGTATGACAAACAGTATGCAACTTCTAAGGTATAGCCAAGGCAGGATAGAACGGGAAGGACAGATTGGGTATTGGTGATAAAGCATGTCTGTATGTTTGCAGACTCTTTTGGTACTCTACAAACCAGAGCAGACCAGTGTGGGATAATTATATACTTAAATTTCTTTAGTTCAAGGGATCCAGGGAATGTTTTCATGATAAATGAACAGAAGGGATTGACACATAATAACAAATACACGCGTCATGGCAAAGGGTAATGGCATAAGATAAGTGGTTTTTTTTTTTCACTTCACTTTAAATACAAAAAAGAAGGGTAATGACATAAGATAAAAGCGTACTTTCAACTCATTTGTAAATGCAAGGAGGAGAGGGTAATGACATAAGATAAATGCGCATTAGCACTTCACTTATAAGTGCGAGAATTTGCTATACATTGTTAGAGAATTCTTTAGAGACCAAATATCACAGGGTGCGTGCGGAACAATGCTGCAGTTTTACAAAGAATGGGGTTACGCTTAGTATGAAAACCTGGCACATTTGGCCTCATTATCGGATAGGGGCTAATGAATCCCAAATCACACGGGAGGGGGGGGGGTGGTTAGGGTTAGGGCGTGTCTCAACTCCAGTGTTAAGACACACAATAGCCATGATTTAGGTTGGATGTACCATAGAGTGCATCCACTGCAAGGAGTGCATTTTTTTGAACAAAAGAATGGGGTTATGTAAACTGCAAACTTCTAACATCTGGGCTCATCCTCTGAAGGGGTATGGAGTTGCTTTAATTGAAAACACAATTCTAAGACATTCCAAATCGCTCATCTAGAGATAAGAGGAAGTTAGGATGTGTGCGTCTCAACAATACTATGAGCCATCAAATTTACAACAACCTTTCAATCCATTAATTTGACTGGGAAAGCCATCATTATTTTTGTCTCAATTTTGGCGGGAAAAGCAATGCAAGCTGTTAAATTGCATCAAGCGGACACCCGTGGTCGAAAGGGAGACGGTATGCCGCACACACACATACACACAAACAATTATTGGGTGCATTTTCAAGAAAAGTAACAATCACGGATGAATTTACAAGGTGGCAGCTAAAAGTGGCTATGGTGTAACAGGCAACGCGGACGTTGCTAGAAACTCCCATAGTGATTCTTACATTACACTGATTTCTATTTACATATTAATGAGGATTATACTGGGGAGTGCATCTCCAGTCTATTCTATCATCACACAATAGGCAAGCCAAAGAGTGTCGCTGTACATTAGTACACACATTCACACAACAACAAAGAAATCTCGGGCTTTGACCTTTTAAAGGATTGAAATAATCATTTATCCAGCAGGCGGTAACAACCTGGTGTACCTAGTGTACCTAGCTGCTGTTCTGGAGTACCTGACCGCTGAGATTCTGGAGCTGGCCGGCAACGCCGCACGCGATAACAACAACAAATTACCTCCTCTTACGGGGGGGGGGGGGGGGTAGACTGCCACACATACAAAAAGGGATTTTTTTTTTTATATTTAAAAAAATGAGACATTGCCGAAAAAAAAGTCAGTATTCAATTCCAATGAATTCATCAAAATATCATTTCGACCTTCCTTAGACTAACATAACTAACATAACTCATTGATGAGTACGATAATTTATCAGATTGACAAGATACAGAAGGTGAACCCGAGAGAGTCGCCGAATACTTGAACAAATGAGAATATATATGCGAATTACCTTTCAAAGAATTATAACATACATTTTGCCTCACGGACATTAGTGCCCTGTATATATATAAAAGATATATATATATATATATATATATATTATTTTTAAAAGGGTATGTAGTAACTTTCATATTATGCATCCTATTGATTACTCTATAGAAATTCGGGGAGAAATTATCATTAATTTGTACTACGCAAAACCACTTTTTCGCCATAAAAAACTAACCAATTATAAACCAAATAAAATACTCAAACTTTTAAACTTGAAACGTTCGTTCATCATGTAAGAAGCGTCACACTGGGCTTATCAGAAGCGTTTCTCTTTTCTTTTGTAAACTAAATACCAGTATTTGAAATTGAGTTAATGTACCACTGAATTCATTCCGAGACATTGAGAACAAAAACATTGAGAACAAAAACACACACATTCACACACAATAGGTATCTTCTTGGACTTGTCCAAGGCCTTTGACACGATTAACCACGGAATACTTCTCGCCAAACTGTCTCATTATGGAATACGTGGAAAGGCCTTGGAGTGGTTCACGAGTTACCTATCAGAAAGATCCCAATTTGTATATGTTAACGGCTTTGACTCTCAAAGTAAAACAATTGCATCTGGTGTTCCACAAGGGAGTTTATTAGGCCCATTGTTATTCATTATTTATATTAATGATTTTCATAGATCCTCGGAGAAACTATCATTCATATTATTCGCGGATGACTCTAACCTTTTTTTTTTTCTCACCCTGACCCAAACATTTTAATAAGAACAGTCAATGAAGAACTGAAAAAGGTTATACAATGGATATACGCAAATAAATTGTCATTAAATATTCAAAAAACAAAAGTTATGCTTTTTAGTAATTCTTTAGATAGCCTCCCAGGCAAAATAACATTTGATACTACTCCCTTAGAAGAAGTTTCTTCCTTTAAATTTCTTGGTGTTTGCGTCGATAACAAGCTTTCATGGAGGAATCATATTGATAACATATGTATAATTATATCACGTAACATTGGCGTAATGAATAGATTAAAATATTATCTTCCTTCATCTGCATTATTAACTCTTTATTCTAGTTTGATACTACCTTATTTAAACTACGGGATTCTTGCTTGGGGTAATACATATCAGATGTTACTTGATAAACTTCTTTTACTGCAAAAGAAAGCGCTTAGAATTGTTTTTAATTTACATACCCGAGAACATACAGATGCTTTGTTTTCTGACCATAAAATATTAAAAGTAAATGATTTGTATGTGTTTCACCTTGGCCAGTTTATGTTTAATTACAACAGTAACTTTTTACCTAAAATATTCCATGATTCATTTCATCGAAATAGTCATGTTCATAACTATCCCACGCGACGATCCGACGAATTTCATCTTCCACTAATGAGAACCGCACATGCCCAAAATACATTTCTTTATACCGGACCCAGACTTTGGAATAACTTAGATAATAGTTTAAAAGATTCCCCCAAATTTGTTACATTTGAATACAAACTCAGAAAATATTTACTTTCTACTTATAATCTTAATTTAAATTGTTTTGATTCATGCTTGAGCCTTCACCTGTCCTGATGTCGCAGCACTTGGCGTGTTCTGTGTGCAGACTTCTCTTCTTTCTTCTCTCCTCTTCCTTTCCTGTCTTTTGTTCCTCGTAGACTTGTATTGTTACCGTCTTCTCTCCTCTCGGTACTGTCTCGCGTCTTACAGTGTATACGTGTGGGTAATCGAATGTGTGTACGAACGTGTTGTCCTTGTCATATTTTCCCGGTACACGTGGTTCAGTGAGCAGTGTCCGGGCACTAGCATTGGTATTCTATATTTTTTTCCCAACCGGTGTATCTCAAAATAATTACATGTATATTGTTACAGAATAGTATATAATTTACTCATTATTTGTCTAGCGATCCACGTCCGACAAGCTATGCTTTTTAGTGGATCACTATTTTCCATAATCGAATTCATTTTCCGCTCTCCCACGAAGTATGTATACAGTGTTTTCCTAAATATTGTACATGTTATATGTTGTTCTATAACTTGTCTCGTATATATATTACATGAATCTTTTGCAAACGTTTGAACAATATTTCATCACATGTATACTTTGTACTATTTTTTTTTTTTTTTGGATTTTCGTTGATTGGAAATAAACTATGATTGAATTGAATTGAATTGAATTGAAAAACATTGACAACAAAAACATTGAGAAGAAAAACAAAAATTGAGAACAAAAACAAAACAAAACAATATAAGGAAAATATAAAGAGAATTTCACAAAATTTCATCTTTTGTACACATTGACTTGACTCGTTACTGACATATGTTATGAGTAATATTATTCCCATTGCCTATAGAAAGAGGCAAGTCAAGTGCTCTTTTATTCTGCAAAAAAAAGTGAAAATATGTTGAATTTTCTTTCCATTTTCTATATACTGTTGTACAACGGCGTAAATCCGTACTGAGGAGTGGGGGGGGGGGGATGGTCACCATCACCACGATTACAAGCCCATAACCGGACCGGCGCAGCCTTGGGTGGGGGGGGGGGGGAGGGAAGCTTAGTGACCCCCCCTCCCCCCCCCCACACACACTTTACAGGGATCGGATGTCCCACTCTTTTGCATGGAATAAGTTATAGAGTGAGGAAAGTGGTAGCAAAAATATGAAGACGTTTTGTTCTTGTTGCTTTTTTTTTTTTTGCTTGTCAGATGACTTTCGGCGGAAAATGAGACCTTAAAAGTATGAAAACATTTTTCTTTTTGTTTTTGAAATATCTGTGAGAGGGAGCGGAACGACCGAATGGGGGAAGGGTGTGTATCCCTCTCCCACACGAGGAAGATTTTGCATTTTCAGACCTGAAATTCAGCGATCTGATGCACACTTTTGGTGAAATTTTGTTTTCTTTACAAAACAATAAGAAAATGAAATATTCACAATATATTATTGAATGACTAAATCGTGGTATTTCAGCTCTTGCTCTGCCTGTGCGACATCACTGCGAAGGCCTACTAAATAATGGGGCCTATCACCGGCGTAGACAGGATTTGATCTTAGGAGGAGCGGTTATGTGCCACGGAGGGAGCGAAGCAAGCGAGGGGGGGGGGGGGGGAGGGTATGGTAGGGAGGTTTCCCCCTCCCACGATGAAATCTTTTTGCATTAATAATTTAGACATTTTACAGTCCCCAAACTGCCGTTTGTAGCTATATTTTTCGCTTTGGAAACTAAGGAGGGCCGCACCGGGCGCAACTGCTGTCAATCACTGGCAGCAACATCAGGAGAATGACATAGTGGTTAAATGCGAGCGAGCGGAGCGAGCGAGCTTGAAAATTTCTGACATTTTACAGTCCAAAGACTGCCGTTTGTGGCTGTATTTTTTCGCTTTGGAAATTAAGGGGTGGGGGGCACACCGGGCGCAACTCCTGGCAATTACTGGCAGCAACATCAGGAAAATGGCATAACGATTAAATGCGAGCGAGCGAAGCGAGTGAGCTTGAAAATTTTGATATTTTACAGTCTAAAAACTGTCCTTTGTGGCTGTATTTTTTTGTTTTGGAAATTAAGGGGGGCGCACCGGGCGTAAACTGCTGGCAATTACTGGCAGCAACATCATGAGAATGGCATAATGATTAAATGCGAGGGAGCGAAGCGAGTAAGCTTGAAAATTTTGACATTGTACAGTCTAAAAAACTGTCGTTTGTGGCTGTATTTTTTCGCTTTGGAAATTAAGGGGGCGCACCGGGCGAAAACTACTGGCAATTACTGGCAGCAGCATCAGGAGGATGGCATAATGGTTAAATGCGAGCGAGCGAAGCGATCGAGCTTCAAAATTTTGACATTTTGCAGTCCCAAAACAGCCGCTTGTAGTTATATTTTTCGCTTTGGAAATTAAGGGGGTGGGGGCGCACCGGGAGAAAACTGCTGGCAATTACTGGCAGCAACACAAGGAGAATGGAATAATGATTAGTAATGCGAGCGAGCGAAGCGAGAGAGCTTCAAAATTTTGACATTTTACAGTCCCCAAACTGCCGTTTGTAGCTATATTTTTCGCTTGGCAATTAAGGGGGGCGCACCGGGCGCAACTGCTGTCAGTCATCAGGAGAAAACTGCTGGCAATTACTGGCAGCAACATCAGGAGAATGGCATAGTGGTTAAATGCGAGCGAGCGGAGCGAGCGAGCTTTAAAATTTTGACATTTTACACACAAAAAAACTGCCGTTTGTAGCTATATTTTTCGCTTTTGTTTGTCCCACTTTTATGGGGAAACCACCCCCCCCCCATCGACGCCTCTTCATAATAATATTATGAGGGTGCTTTTGTTAAGTGAAAGATCTGCTCCACACTCTTTGATAAATTAGGGAAATATACGTCAATATCAAAAGTGTACAAAGTTTATCGAAAGGGATCCTGTCTCGCAGAGCATTTGCATGTTTATGATTGCAATACAACGATCTGGTGCATAATTCTGGCGATATTTGGACAATATTTTTCATTAAGAAAGTTCGAGATTTGTCCTCATCTCGGGAATTGCTTGGGTGATAAATGATTTGTCTGCCTAAACACATCCGTATAGGGGCGGGGCAAATGCCCCTTTGCCCCCCCCCCCCCCCATAGAATCGACGCCCCTGATCTTCCCTGGGTATGCCCATAGATGTATCCTGACTGAGTCATCAGTCACTGTCGTTTCTCAATAATGATTCAGGAAATGGAGGGGGTTCAATTATGGCGATATATTTTTTGTTATTGTTTGTTTGTTTGTTTTCGTACATATTTTGCAGATGGTCCCCAGTTACTCGCGTCCTAGGATGTTTACATGTAGGCCTATACTATTTGACGTTGTCAACGTCTGAGCCATACCTCGCAGTGTATGTCGATGTTACTTTCTTCGCGAGCGAGCGAAGCGAGCGAGCGCCTGAGAAAATTGTGTATACATTTTCCTACAAGATAGCATATTGTTCAGCTCTGTTACCTGTCTGAAGGCCGGCGTACAAACGTCATGCAATATGCCAAAATTGATACATATCACATTTCTGCTTCCTCCATATTTTTCCTAAAAATTCAGGGGGGGGGGGATGATTGTACAGGCCACCCCCCCTCCTCCATTTCAGGGGGGGGGGGGATATATCCCCCCCATCCCCCCCCCCCCCCCCGGGATTTACGCCCATGCTGTTGTACTCATATGACATCACGAGCCTTAGTAGTCTCCTCACCCAGCGGTTCCAACACAAAAATTTTAAAAATTCATAACTTTTGCATCGATTGTCCAATTTTCCTCAAACTTTCACTGATGTGTTCTACTAATATTGCTGCATTCTCTGAATCCTTATGTTTATGAAGGTGAACTTATCCTTTTAAGTTACAAAGGCTTCAAAACAAATACGCAAGACTAATTCTGAAGACCGATTATACTACTCCAAAAGCTGTTTGACTAAACTCATTGAAATGGCAGTTTGTAGATGGGAGATTAAAATACCAGTATTGTGTTACAGTTTTTAAAATCTTGAACGATTTAGCCCCTCCGTACTTAAACCCTTTAGTTGAAAGACGCCCTGTATTGTATTATACCAGACACGCCCTCAATAGTCCACTATTCATACCGCACCATCGTACCGATCAACTATAAGAAACGCTCCTTTTCGTACATAGCATGCTCTTTATACAACAATCTACCAACTGTACAAACGTGTCCATCACTGTCAACATTCAAAAGGCAGATTAGATTAATGTTTTAGTAAGTTTATTTGGCAGTAGTATATATTGTAACATGTTAATGAAACGCATTTTTTTGGTGATCCGAGTATCCTCTCGGATCACCTTCTCTTTCTGTACGGACCCCCCATTTTTTTTTTGACATATTCTGAAAGCTGATGAGTTGTACATGTCATTTCATGGGTTGGCGATACTCAAAAAATTATTAAAAGATATCAAATTTCTTAATAAAGTAAAAAAAAAACTAAATTTTCAAAATGACGTCATCAAATTTCAAATTCACTCGAACGTATCTCACTTAAATTTCGCCAATTTTCACCCAGATTTCAGTATAATGTAGCTTATGAAATGTTCTTTCATTAATGTAAAAACAACATTTTGATTGGATAACGTCATCTCCTCGTAAAAATGGATTGAATGTATCCTTGTAAAATTTGACCAGTTTAAGTGTTATCTCTATGGGAGAGCAGTTTTTCTGGCAGTGAAAATTGACATGACTATCTTTTTCGAGCACTAGCTCACTTACGCTTCGGTGAATTTTCCCAGATTTTAGTATGTTGTAGCTGAGACTTTGGGCTATCGTGAATGTGCCCTCCATTTTTTCATACGACGTCGGCATCACGTCGAAAAACTTGGTTGAAAAATGGCACGTGGCTTCGATGCAGCGTCATTTTGCTTAATACACAGGGCCTAAGGAGCATGAAATAGGTCATTGCATAGCGCATCCGACTCGTAATCCTAAGGTCCCTGGTTCGAGGCTCACCCCTGCCAATATTTTTTTTATTTTTTTAAACACTTTTTTCTTCTTTTTCTTTAGTTAGTCTTAATCTCCTTTCCTAACTTTATCTTTTTCTGATTTTTTCATGCTTCTCCTTCAAATTTCTTTAAAAATAACATAATTTTTTCTTTATTTTTCTTTCTTTCTACTACTTTTTGTGCAATAGATGAACAACAACAATGGCTATTGTCCCATATTTTGCACATATATAGTTCATGTCACGTACACCATTTCATAAAATAACAACTTCTTGATCAGACACCATCTTGGATATGTAAATTAGGGTCATAAATGTTTTATCCTGTACCTTAGTGAATACATGTCCTATCTCTTCCACATTTTGCACACGCAAAGACCATGTTACAAGAATCATTTTACGAAATAACCACTTTTTGCTTAGATGCCATCCTGGCTGTGCAAAGTGGGGTCAATGGTCAAACATACTTCATTCAGTATCTTCGTTACAGTGTAGGCCTATACGGAATTTGGTACCAAAGATGGCAGGTCTGACTCCCTTTTCTAAATGAGATTCCAAACATCACACGGCGAATGTCCCTAAACACAGATGAAACCTGTATGGTCTTGCCTAAATTATGTATTTGTTGCTGTATCTTCGTTATCTAGTGTATACAGAATTTGGTACCAAAGATGACAGATATGACTCCCTTTTTTAATGAGAATCCAAACATCACACGGCCAATGTCTCTAAACACAGATGAAACCTGTATGGTCATGCCTATTGCGATCAGACCTCGAATCATTGATAAAAAAAAAAAAAAAATCGGATCACCTTAATTTGTAATGACAAATTACAATCTCTAGTTCTTCTTATTTCTCCCCAAAAGTTGTGCATCGATTAGCTCAGAAAGTCCTCTTCCTATCAATTTCAAACTTATACCATATATGTATCGTCTCCCAAAGACGGCAATCGAACTAAAACCAAAGTGATCAGTCGACCGTGACGTCACTATGACGTCATTATATGAAAACACATTCTCTATCATATCTCATTAATGAAATGGAATTTTTCAATGAAATTTACGTCACATATATTTCAAGTCAAGCGCATTCTACTCATATTCTCAAAATTCATCTATACCTTAAAACGTGCGCGTACGAGCGCGTTGAAATATTTGTA
Source organism: Diadema setosum (assembly GCF_964275005.1). NCBI lineage: Eukaryota > Metazoa > Echinodermata > Echinoidea > Diadematoida > Diadematidae > Diadema > Diadema setosum. Next base: position 27,802,611 of record NC_092685.1, on the reverse strand, counting down.
TGTTCAAATCGAGCTCAATTTTTTTTTGCACACGTTTCAGACCATTTAGAGCATTTTTTGAAAAATTGAAAAAATTGGACGGACGCGTACGCGCGCGCGCATATACGCACGCGCAGCTCATATGCAATAGAAATTTCCCGTTTTTTGACACTTATCGGCTGCCTGAAATGTCAAGGAATATTTCTACCAAGTTTCAAGTCAATCCGACTCAATATGACGTCATACGGGCCCGTCAAAGTTGAAATTACGCGCGCGCGTCAATGGCGATATACAGTGCAACTATGCCAAAAAACCGCCAATTTTAAATTCGATTTTACTCGTCAGGATGGACGGTGACCCCCCCCCCCCTCCCCCATTATCTTTACATATTTTGAAAGCTGATGAGTTGTACATGTTATTTCATAGGTTGGCGATGCTGAAAAAATGATTAGAAGATATCAAATTTCTTAATAAAGTAAAAAAAGTAAATTTTCAAAATGACGTCATCAAATTTCAAGTTCACTCAAGCGTATCTCACTTATTCTTTTGTTGATTTTCATCTAAATTTCAATATGTTGTAGCTTATTAAATGTTCTTTCAGTCATATAATAACAACATTTTGATCGGATGACGGCATCACCTCGTAAAAAGGGATTGAAAGTAACATTGTCAAATTTGACCAGTTTACGTGTTATCTCTATGGGAGTGCAGTTTTTCTGGAAATGAAAACTGACATGACTATCTTTATCGAGCACTAGCTCACTTATGCTTGGGTGAATGTCTCCCAGATTTTAGTATGTTGTAGCTGAGACTTTGGGCTATCGTGAATGTGCCCTCCGTTTTTTCATACGGAGTCGGCATCACGTCCAAAAACTTGGTTGAAATTAAAGCTTATCTTCGATGTATTGAAATATTTCTTTCTTTCTGCAACTTTCTTTGCAATAACTCAAGAAAAACATACCCTATCACCACCATATTTTGCACATGTTTAGTTAATGTCACTTACATTATTTCATAAAATAACAACTACTTCATCAGACGCCATCTTGGGTATGTAAATTAGGGTCAAAGGTCATAAATGTTTCATCCTGTATCTTGGTGAATACATGTTTTATCTTTTCCATATTTTGCACACGCAAAGACCATGTTACAAGAATCATTTCACAAAATAACTACTTTTTGCTCAGATGCCATCTTGGGGGTGCAAAGTGGGGTCAAAGGTCAAATATACTTCATTCTGTATCTCCGATAGTGTATACGGAATTCGGTACCCAAGATGGCAGGTCTGACTCCCTTTTCTAAATGAGAATCCAAATATCACACGGCCAGTGTCTCTAAACACAGATGAAACCTATATGGTCATGCCTATTGCGATCAGGACTCGAATCATTGATTAAAAAAAAAATCTGATCACCTAATTTGTCAGTCTTGACAAATTCCGAGTCTAGTTTATTATTAAAGACAGATGTGTCCGTATGCATGTGTGTGTGTGTGTGTGTGTGTGCGTGCGTCTGCGTGTCTGTGTGTCTGCGTGTGTGTATGATGTGCATGCGCGCATGAGTATATGCCCTTGTGTGTATCTATTTCTTTAATCTTTTGTATTTTGAATTGTCATTTGTTGTATTATCTTCTATTTCATTGTATAATTTTATCGTGATATGCAAAATGTATCTGTACAATTACAAGGCTCTCTTGAAAAGCAGGCCTCTGGCTTGAGCGAGACTTACCCTGTATTTTTAAAGAAAACGTGAATAAAAATAAAAGGGTCACAATAACTTTCGAGTTCGTTGATTATATATCCATATTCATCCAGTTCAACGACCTATCTTTAAAATGCTAACTTTCGATTGCAACTACATGCAGGGCTAAACTACGAGCTAAAAACTTTAAGGTTGTGAACGTCGCGTGAACCTTATTTTGCTGAATTTCATTCATAGGCCTACAGTAGAAACAAGAGTAACAGGTGGCCTGTTTATAGGCGCAGTATATTTTACTTTGTTTGTCTGTTTATTTGCTTTTTTGTTTTTTGTTTTGTTTTTGTTTTTGTTTTTCATCTGACAAGATGGATGGATGTCCAGGACCACTTCACCGGGTTATGCACCTGCTGTATATGCGATGAATAAATGAAGCGGGCTCCCTTACTCTCGTGTGTCGCGACTCTCTCACATGCTGGACCTCCATTAATCAATGTTCTTTCCGAATGACAGAGTGTTTTGCCTCTGCTTGAGGGGAAGGCATGATAACACACAACATTGCTTAGTAAAAGTCCTGTGCGTTCGAACCACTGATCTCTATGTATGGTCGTTACATAGAGATCTAATTTGATTTGATTTATCGGTTTCTGCATTATCATTGTATATGCACACACATGGACATGTAGGCCTACATTGTTGGTGCCATGCATATATACATAAATATAAGTTGGTAACAAAGTTATTTTTCTTCATTGCCTTTACAATGTACAGCAAAACGTATCAGCGATACAATGAATACGCTTTCAGCCGAGCTTGATTTGCATGCAGCTAGCCCTGGTACGTAATACATAATATCGGAAAAATACTTGTAGGAGGAAGGGATGACTTGCGCAGAGATAGGATAGAAGTAAGGAGAAAGGAAAGGAGAGGTCTGTCTGCTTTCACTAAAGGTTTACTCAAAGCTAGATCATTTTAGGTTTTGGATCACTGATCAGCAAGGCATGACAAAATATTTTTGTACAATCGAATGCAAATTCTTCTAACACAGTGTTAACAAGCTGTTGAATGAGAATGATACTGTCGTGCATTGAAACTGAATCAACTTATTATTATCATCTACAAATTTTGAATTTGGGCCCCTAGTCGAAACTGTCCATATATGACTGTCCTCTATTGGAACAAAGAGGAAAAGTATTTTCACCACATGTTTTCAAGTTATTTGGTCATTGCTTTGCTTGAAATGGGGTGACTTATTATAATTATCTTCTCTCCTCCCCCCCCCCAAAAAAAAAGGAAAAAGAAATAAAAATGAAAAAAAAAAAAGCAAATGTTGGAGACCTATGAAACTTTGAAATGCAAACAAGCAAAGCCTGCTAACGATAAAACGCATGCGCAAAGCGTATGGAGCGGATCTGGAATACGATAAATCGTGAAGGACGATTTTTGATAATACGATGTTATGGAACCTATGTTTATTACTTTTAGTTGCAAATGACATGAATCAATTTGATCTAAAAATTAATGTAAAATTGGACAAATTTTGATGTTCCTAATATTCCTATACTATACAATACAACATCTATTGTGTTCAGGTGGCTTCTTCCGCGTTTACGTATATTTCATGTCGATGGATTAACACCGACATCATAATTATCGGATGTCTGTGTAGCGTAAATTTCGTCTAGTACAAAATTCTTAAAAAGCAGTATACATTGCACTCGTCTAATATAGATTCCAGGACTACACGAGATCCTAGCACTAAAAGAATAAAAGAAAAGATGTTCTTTCACATGAAACTCACACAGAAACTTCGACAACGTTGCCATCAACGCCATTAAAGAAAGTATTTTTATTTTCAACGAAGAAGACCGGCGTTTTCCTTTCTTTGGGTCTTGTTTTTATGAGGGACTTTAACACGCCGATCAACGTAACGATGCAACTTAAACCTACAGGCTTAACTTCCGCCAAATATATTCGTAGCATTGTACTATTTCATTAGGATCCTTCTGAGAACAGAGCAGAATCACAGGGTCGTTTCCATGTACGTGATAATCTCCGTCTTGAATCCATTGAGTGGTTCAAAGTGAGCAGTATGGCTCTTCACATCCAATCCCCGCCGTCGCTTGCCGTCGACGAAGCATTTGAAGACGTCCCACTTTTTGTCGAGGTAACCCCTGGTGAAGACGGCGTCTGTGAAGTACGAGACGGCGACGAGAACCAAGAACGTCAAGACGGACGCTAATGTGCGGAACGGAAAGAGCTGTCCGTCGACAGGGTGGTAGTACGGATAGAAGACACAGGGAGGGATATGTAGCGCTGGCTCTCCGCCCGTGAGTCGCAGCAGGAGACCGGTCACGAAGGCAACCGCTGAGCCGTACGTGTTGGCCTTGTCCACATGAATGACGGCGACGAATTGCGGGAAGAGGATGACGAAGACGAAATCCGAACAGAGCACGAAGAGGATGTAGATAGACTCGACGGTGAGGGCCATGACGGTTGCTATGGTAGCAACGACCACGATGGACGCGCGCAGCACCCATCCCATCTCCCTCTCGGAGGCCTATTGTGTGTTGGGGGGGGGGGGGGAGGGAGAAATAAGGGTCAGGCACAGTAATAAAAATAATAGCTATAATAATAATAATAATAATAAAAATAAAAATAAAAATAATGATAATGATAATTAATAAAATGATAATAATAACAATAATGATAATAATAACAATAACAATAGTATGGTCTTATTTATCCATTATAGGCTGTTCAGTGTTGACACAGTTCTACCAGAGGGCTTTGCTTTTATTATTACACAAGCGTTGCCGGGCACCCATTTACAGGCCCGGGTCGGGACATGGTGGGTAGAAACATCTTGTTCAAGAACGTAAGCACTGGACTAGATTCGAACTCGGGTCCTCCGCTTAGGAGTCAGGAGTCTTATCCACTGTGCATGCCACCATGCCGTCAGTGGGAGGCGGTGAAGAATACTCCACTGCAGATGCGTTTACATCAACCAGGGAGGTGGAAGAGAAACCTCCTTGCATCAACATATACATTTACAACCACTAATACGTTTCATACTTTTTGTATTTTGTCAATACAGAGCAGGCCAAAGTTCGAAATGTGGGGGAAGGAAAAAAAGGCTACTGAACTGGAAGATATTCAGGCCGATTTCAGTCAGTGTACTTCAATTTGTTGCAGTTCAAGTGGCTGTAGTATTCCCAATAGATTGGCTTGTCTTCTGCAAAAGACGGCAATCTGGCATGCGGTAGAATCCTGGATTAGAAAGTAGCTTGTTTATTGCAATTAGCTTGACAATTTCTCAGTTTCCCTGCAGTGCCTGAAATACATAAATTTTAAATCACAAGCGGTGCATCACGCTAATGCAGGTGCTAAAACAGGTGTTCGTTATTCCGAAGGTTCGTTATTCCTGAATATACAAATTCCCTATACTTAGAGGTTTGTTAATCCCACAATGAAAAAGGGTTCGTTGACCCGATCATTTGCAGCGTTATTCCGAAGGTTTCTTAATCCGAAAATGAAAAAGGTTTGTTGTTCCGAAGGTTCTTAATTCGAAAATGAAATAAGGTTTGTTAATCCGAAAGTGAAATAAGATTCGTACAAACCTTATTCCATTTTCGGATTAATGAACCTTCGGAATAACAAACCTTCGGAATAACGAACTGTAACCGAAACATGAGTTTGTCGTCTGCTCAGACAAGAGGTCGATCACCTGTGGGCGGAAGATGTTCTTGTAGATGTTTCGAACGAACATGGAGCTTGAGGCCAGCACCGAGGAGTCCGTGGACGACATGACGGCCGCTGAGATGGCGCCAAGTCCAAGGAAAGCGATGAAGGGCGGGGTAAGGTACTGGACCACGGCCGGAAGGATGATTCCTGGTGTCTTGTACGGATCCGTCTTGTTCAGGTTCATTGACGTCATATTCCAATCTGGCAACCAGGCAACCGATTCACTTCTATTTCAATTCAATATTATGCTTTATTTCCATCCAAGAACAGTTAATAAAGATACAAAGTACATATATCATATTGTTAGTTAAAGGGATGGTATAGTTTTGGTCGAGATGGGACTTCGGGTTTTTATCGTTTTCATGATTACTTTTTTTTTCGATGAGAAACCTCTTATGAAATATGAAAGAACATATATTTCTTAAAAGAATTCAGAATTTATTTCATCAAAGTAGTTTTGAAATGGCTATCATATCCAAAACAAAGCGAATAAAAAGTGGGACTCACCTTTTACAGTAAGATCACTTTGTTTTACTTTATTTTGGATATTTCAGCCATTTCAAAACCAATTTTCATTAAATAAACTTTGAATTCCTCTTAGAATTGTAAGCTCTTTAACATTTCATAGTGGTTTTAAAGTGTCTCGCAAAAAGTGAAAAGCTGAATTCCCATCTTAACCACAACTATATCATCCCTTTCACAATATGTAAGAAATACAAATTGGAAAAGATTTTTTTTTTTTAATTCTGTTCCTATATGTTCCTGAAGCATGCTAAGATGCACGGACTTGAACAGCCTTCAGCTGAACCAGGTGCCCGTGTGGAAATGATATAGATAAAAATGAAATTAAATGAAATGAAACTTTTAAACCAAATATAGTATGAATGCATGAATAGGAACGATGCAAACTTTGCAATGGTGACAAGAAGTAATTACAGCGATGGAAAATAGTGATACAGAAAAGCAGATCACTCGAAAAACAATATGGTAATATCATATACGTCTAAATTGTCTATTTGCAATTTGAGCATTTTATCATTGGTAAACATGTTGCAGGTAATATTAAAAAGAAACATAATACATAACACTTTTTTTTTTCAAGGAAAGAGGACATACAAAGCTAAGATAAGATAAATGTTACGGCACAGACACTATTCGTTGAGCAGTGTATACCATAACAGTGTGTTACGAAAAAAGTAACCAGAGTTCAAAGGTCAACCATATCCAGAATACATAGTCTATTTTTGTGAAATTTTTACTACAATACGAAGTAACCCATCAGCTTTAATTCGACACCTTCGAAGGTGAAGGGTACAAAACCTACCTTTTCAAAGTTTTGGTTTGTAAAGTACGAAGCCAACTTTTCTGTAAGCTTTTTGATTTCATCGTTTGCTTTTCACACCAAGTTTTAATGAAATGCTACCCCCTCTGTTAACTTTTTTTTTTTTTTGCAAGTGAATGTAATGTTACGTAACCAGTGGTGTAGTTGTTACGTTCAGACGACGATCCTTAATCGAGGTGAGGAAACTCGAGGTTAAAGGCATAATTTACCATTTTCAGATGAAACAAAAACCCAGCATTTGTGCTTCAAAATAGTTATAAAATGTGAGTTTGGGATAGAAAGAACCAATGTAAAATTTGAATCAGTATAATCGATGTTAAGTACTGTTAGATATACAAAATGTGAAAAAAAATAGTTGCAATATTTTGTTTTTCCAGAATAAACAGTCTACAGTTATGGTTTAATGAGAAAAATAGTGATATCTCCTTACATTTTAGGCTTTATTGCAAAAATTTTATATGGTAGGATGTTTTGTGATACAACTGACCTACACATATGCATCAGAAGTGATATCTTGAAAATTTCTAAAATCACTGCTCCCAAAGGTAAACGGGGCCTTTAAGCTTTTGTCCCCGAACTTCAGCGTCCACACGATCGGTTTGGCCCATACTGCGATTATTACGCTTCAATTTCTTCTTGGGTCTAACCCTATCGGACCCGCTTACATTTCTTTTTACCACCGGTGGCACCTTCCTCTGTCATGTTCTAGTTGTGTAGGCAAAGCACTGGCGGAGAATTCGACTTTATAAAAGATATTACACTGTCAAAAATAAAATAGTAGTTAGCGTCGGCGAAGAAAGTCTAGTTCGATGTATCGTAGGGAATCGATGTAAACTTACAGCTCTAGAGAGATCAAACAAACCATGGCACGCACGTGTAGTATATTTACGTTTGGGAGGTTGACCTGGAAGCAGAGGGAAATTGTGAGGCTGGAGTTCACGGAGAGGTTACGCTTAACTTCGAGTTCGTTGATTTTTGTGTCCACATGGTGCTCTACTACGAGTGGGAACCCCCGTGGCTCGTGGTTAAATGGAAACTTATGAATACGGCGTTGGGTAAAACAAATGTACAACCTAGTATTTTTTTTTCTAGATAATAGAAAAAGTGACAATGGTAAAGAAATCGCTCAAATTGTTAATGATCATTTGTTAGTGTAGGTTTGCATATGAAAAATTCAGTTCAAGTTTGTAACAATGATAACTATACTCAGTTTGTAAATAAAAATAGAAATACAGCTTTTGTTTAGCCCAATTACCCCCAAAAGAAATTGTAAGTATTGTATGTAATTGTGATAATGGTCAAGTTCTGGTTATGATGAAATGGATATATAAAAGTAATTCATGTGATGTGTTATCATTTATGTGATATTTTTAATTGTGCAAGGCATACTGGTATCTTTCAAAATAAACTTAAAATTGCTGAAGTTATACCACTTTTTAAAGGTGGATCAATTAATGATGTTAGTAATTTAGACCTATATCAGTGTTACCCGTTTTTTCTATAATTCTTGAAAAATACATATTAATAAATTATGATAGATTATTGACATTTTAGACAAGTATAACATGGATAATATTGATTTCGTTCTGGGCACTCTACTTCCCATGCTTTGATTAACCTTATTTCCAAAGTATCCAGTGTACTAAATTCTTATCAATCAGTTATTGGTGTTTGTTTCTAGATTTAAGTAAGGGTTGTGAGTCATTAGATCATTCTATTTTATAAGATAAGTTATATAGATTCAAAAAATTTATGATTGGCTTCTTATGAATCAATTAGATTTGAATTTGAAGAAAACTCAATGTATAATTTTTACCAATAAAAAAAAATCAATAAGAATTCAGCAGTTTATATGAATAGTGATATTTTTTCCTTATTATACATCTGTTGTATTTTTCTTAATGTGTGCTTTTGGTTAGTTTGGTATTTCTTGTTATGTCTTCGTTCGACTTAAATTTGACTATAAATTATTATATATGTTTTTGTTTTGGTGGCAGCTGATTATAAAACTTACTTTTTCTTGCTGTCTCCACATTGTATGACATCTGTGTTGTCAATTTGAATTTACATTATCTGTATCTTTCTCTGAATGTTTTTTTTTATCTGTTTGAATGAAATAAATACGAATTGAATTGAATTGAATTGAATTGAATTGAATTGAATTGAATTGAATTGAATTGAATTGAATTGAGTTCCGGCACCTTTGGTGGGTAGAGGATGGTGCTCAAGCTCGAGCTGTCTGTGAGAGGCTGGTAGAGCTATTTGGCCAACGCATAATAGCCCTCAATCATGAGGTGGAATGGCCTCAAAGATCTCCTGACTTAACACCCTGTGACCTTTTCCTCTGGGGATACCTGAAGAGGAGGGTATCACATCCCCATCACGTGATCTGGATGACTTGCAGGCGCGTGTTCGGCATGAGATGGATGTTCTTTGTCATGACTCATGATCCCGCAATAGTTAGAAGAGCAGTTGCAAGACATGCAGCGTCGTTCACAGCTTTGTGTTGACAGGGGAGGTGGACACATTGGAGGTGTTGGTGCATAAAACGTATGGGCTGAATGATGTGCCAACCAGAGACTGTAAATTAAATACACTTGCAAAATGTTAACACAGGGGATAGCATTTCATTAAAACTTGGTGTGAAAAACAAACAATCAATGAAAAAATACCAAAAACTTACGGAAAAGTTGGTTTCACACTTAATAAATCAAAACTTGGGAAAAGTAGGTTTTGTACCCTTCACCTTCGAAGAACCCTAACTCTGTGATCCGCGACAATGGTGACGCAAGCAAGTGTCAAATTAAAGCTGATGAGCCACTTTGTTTTTCATCAAGCATTTCACAGGAATGAATCACGTGTTCTTGACATAGCTGACCGTTGAACTTCGGTTACTTTTTTTTTTCAGGAACACTCTGCATAATACTGTTACAAAAACAACAATACATACAAACACAGAATCAGCAAAGCATCAAAGTTATCTTTTGTTTTTGTTTTGTGTTCAGGTGAGCTGTTTTTTTTTTCTATTTGCGATGATACCAGTTTACTCTTAGTGACACTGTTATATGAAAAATGTTAAAAAAAAGAGGAGTATGGATTAAAGAATAGCTGACAGCTGGAGAATGTAACAATTTAAAAGAACATGGGAAAACGTGTATTCCGTTCAAGAGGCGTAACGCAAAGAAATGTTGAATGATTGGTGAATGATCACAGTTGTATATAGGCAAATAGTGCATTTCATATAATGTGTGGCTTTACAACACTTATAATCGCGACAATGACTGTAAACGAATCACATTTTTGTTGTGTTTGGAGGTACTCCAGTAGGCAACTTCTGTCGGTGTTGTTTAACCCTAATCCCACCGGGTATTTTGAGGGACTTGAAACCACGGGGTGGGGGGGGGGGGCTTTTTGCCCCCTCTTCAGATCTCGGTCGTGGATCGCGCGATCCTCGCGAAAATTTGCACTAAGGTAGAGGCCAATGTAATCTACAAGACCGTATAGTTAGATTTTTCAAATTTTTTAATTTATGTGTTTTATATTAATTAATTTATGCTAATTTATGCAATTTTCTTTCTTTTTTTGCCTATAAATAAAGAAATGAAGCTCCAAGACTTTGGTGAACATATTCTTTTCAATATCCTCAACAATAATATTGAAGCAAAAATTCGGCTTCATAATTATTTCTTATGTATTTTATTGTTTGTTGAATTTCTTATGTATTTCTTTGTTTTTTTTTACTTTTTGTTTTTGTTGTTTTTTGTCAAAATTTGTCGCATAAACTTTTTAAAGCATAATCAGGCTAAAATAATTCATTGTCAGCCATTGAAAGTAAAAATATTTATTTTATATGAATTAATTGCAAAAACACAATTTACATTGGATTTGTACACAAAATCACGTTTTTGAGCAATTTTTGCGTCGACGAAATTTTTTCAAAGGGGCGTGGCTTCAAAACGGTATGCCCGGTACTTGAAAGAAAAAAGTCGTAAAATGTCGCGGCGAGAGCATCACGCGTTGCGGAATAATCACGCGAAACGTCGAGAGAATGCCTCCCCCCCCCCCCTTACTCCTCTTTCGTGATAATATTTGCATTCCGTTATTAAATGCATGGAGCGAAATAGTGAAAATATTGAAAGTAGTAAATTCGCAATCAAATATTTTGTCACAATCGAATCCCCACCAAGACACTAGTCAATAAAGAGGAGAATACATAGAGAATGAAAACGGTTCTTTCGTATTGAAATTTATCATAAATGCCAATATTATTGGCATTTATCTTAACACTATAAATAGTCAATAAAGAGGTGAATACAGGGAGAATGAAAACGGGGCATGATGTGACAAGCTACAGTACACTTTACTTTTGTGGAACACAAACATGTGATGGCTAGTAATTATTGCAACATTTCCTCGTTTTACGTGTCACATAGTAATATAATGTTCATCATAATGCACTTAACTACCAATACAGTCAAGTTAAGTTCATCCTTTTTCCTGTGTGGGTCTTCTTGGCCTTAGAACGTACCCCTTACCCTTTCCTAAAAGCCGATAGCTTTGCTCATTTCACCCCCTCTGATCTTCCCTGTTTTATCAATTAGAAACACTAAAGATAAATGAAATTCATACCTTTCAAGCTACATTCTTATGCAGAAATACACATCGTCTTCGGAAAATTTTTCATGGGTTTTTCACTGCAAATTCTGTCGTTCATTCATACCCAACGTGTCAATCGTCCAATTATCATCTTGAAAACCCTGAATCATCATACATCCCCCAAATCGTACTTCTGACATGTCTGACACGTTACACTTATGAAGAAAAGAAACCAAAATTCCTTTACAGTTATAAACAGGACAAACAGAATACCACTACTTGACTGAAACAGAAATGAGATGACTCATGCACGATAGTTTTTCGAATTTATTGCAGATTTCGCTTCGATATGCAAATGTCCTATTGTACTTTATAATTCTGTTGGAAATGAAATAAAATGAACTAAAATGAAATCGAATATTCACTTTGGAAAAAATGCTACAGAACGGCTCCGAGAGCATGTTCTCGTAAAAACACACGCAAGCATGACATCATGACGCTTCGTAAGAAAGAGGAAAATGAAAATATTGGTGATCTGAATTCATTGAGTATAACAATGAAGAGCCATAGGAGAAATTGAGACAAAAAAAGGAACGAAACTTGATGAATTTTGCTATAAATGACACTATTAAAGGTCAACAGATTTTATCACTGAAGCATTAGGGATTCCGAAAAGAAGAGAATAGACACCACAAGGCTGAACATAAATATGCCCTGCCTGATCATTTCAGATAGCGTTGAGTCTTGTATAACAAGTATGAGTATGGAAACAGAGTGGAACAAATTGAAGCATATACGTTCACCAGCTAATCATTTTTATAGGAGGCTTGATAGTAGTAGAGGCAGGTAATTCAGACCTTTCCTCAGAATGATAATACTTGAAACCTCTTTATGATAGAGGGGAATGAATACTAGTATTGTGTAGATTTCCAGTGAAATTATTGGGTAGACCCAATGGGAATGGCTCATGACAAGGAAAAAAAAAAGTCTTCACATTTTGCGGG